>NC_140183.1:91042687-91087687 GCF_963971535.1 Notolepis coatsorum
GGTGTGTGGCGGTGGGTGGAGACTAGAGCGAGCGCTGACAGTCGAAAAGAAAAAAAAATTGAAAAAAGAATTGAAAATTTAATCAATCAATCAATCCGCGATTTTTCTTTTGTTACAGAATGATTCAAGACCCATCAATTACATCATCCAACATTGTTTAAACGACTAAGACATTCGCTGTGACAGAATCGCTTGATATTTAGTCGTTTAGTCGCTATCAACATATCCATTTGTAAAGATTATTGTCCACCTTCTTGTGATCGGCGGATTGATGTGATGTGATTCGGTTGTGGGCGGGTCCTGGGCCAGCAAGCGTGGACTGATCGCAATACATACGTGTAAATGGACTGTTTCAGCCAATCAGAATCGAGAAATTTGCATGCCGTTGTATAAAGCCACATAAAGTGCACCGGGACGTGCCTTTATTTACTTAAAGAAGTCACGGCACTTTACGAGCGTCTAACGGCTCGGGCTGCATTTTAGTTTCTTGAACATGTAAATTACCGTTCGAAAGATCTATTTGTCTCAAAGACCCATTTCTGAATGGATTTTTATCAGATTTGGACCTGTACTACATAAGACTTCAGGCTATGGATCCGCAGTGTTTTTTCCAGCTTATATATAGGTATAAGCTGGAAAAAACACTGCAGATCCATAGCCTGAAGTCTATGGATCCGCTATGGATCCGCAGTGTTTTTCCCAGCATATACCTATATACCTAAAAACTTTTCTGGGTGCCTGTTAAGAGGTTAGTCTTTTAGACAAAATCTGTATTAGACAGACATTTCATTCCATTTTCTGTATCAGCTCAGAGCCTGGGCCTGTGAGAGATAGCGAAGTCACAACAAGAGATAGTGGTGCAGGTCGCCTAGGCCAGGGGTTCCCAAAGTTCTCAGGCCGCGACCCCCGAAATAATGGTGTCAGAGAGCCGTGACCCCCACTATTATAGGAGGTGGTTGAAACATGCAAACGTTCACACGCACACACACTAATAAGCATAGGAGGCTTTTAACACGCACAATAACTACACAAAATAACACAATAATCAAACAACCATAAAATTAATACATACAGTAGAGTGTGTTTAATTTAGTAGGCTAATGTTCAACTCATCTAATGAGCTGGATGGGCACTATGCTTGGAGCACAACAAGTCCAGTCTGAGTTTAATTTTGGAGACAGCGACCGGAGATCATCCTCCACATCCAGACGTGTCCTCTGGGAAATACTTTTAAAACCGTTCAAGAAGGGCTTGGAGGTGAGTTGTTGTAGACATCTTCACTGTGTTCATTTTCCTCCATAAATTCATCAAGCTCTGGAAACAGATTAAGTCCATTCATTTTAGCAAATATGCTAGCCTTGTTATCCAGTTGGGATCGGCGAGGTGGGCAGCGAGCTGCGACGCATTCTCCGTCAGAAACAAGCGCGCCTCATCCCGCAGCTCAAACAGGCACCACAGTGTGTGTCGTGCGTGCCGTAGCTATGACGTGCATTGTGTAGGACAAAGGAAATCCATAGGCTGAATATGATTTATTATCAGCATTTTAGGTATATGTTGAAAGCCTATGGGTGTCTCTATCTATCTCAAATCACCTACTCGAGATAGAACCCTGTGGCCGCCCGATATCCCCCAGCGAGGTGCTA
Organism: Notolepis coatsorum; assembly: GCF_963971535.1. Taxonomy (NCBI): domain Eukaryota; kingdom Metazoa; phylum Chordata; class Actinopteri; order Aulopiformes; family Paralepididae; genus Notolepis; species Notolepis coatsorum. Next base: position 91,044,331 of record NC_140183.1, read on the forward strand.
AACTCGCCAAGTTCTCGGGTCAATTACTATTCCTAATCACGCTTACTTCATAGTCACTAGTTAGTTATATCCAGTTGATATGAAATATAAGCGTAGAAGAGTTGTTAACCTCTTCTTTGTTTGTAATAAACCGAATGTATGTCTGGGAGAACTCCTTGCCTATAATAATAATTATTATATCATCATTATCATTATCATCACCATCATCATCATTTTAGGAAACGCCTATAATGCTAATCATTTGTAAGCCTGATGATATTACTACACTAGTATTACTACTGCTAATAGTGTAATATTAGCGTAATAACATTAATAATCATTTGCAAGCCCCATAACCTCCTATCAGTTCGACAGGTCCATCAATCCGTGGCCCGATCGTCAGGCCCTGCAGTGGCCAGACTCTCAGTTTCCCACAAATCCAATGGAGCCCGTCGAACACAGAGATACCGGCGCTTGCAAACAACAAATAGTGATATATATATATATATATATATATATATTATATCCTTTATATAACTTTAGCTAAAAGCAGTAACCAGCAATTGATTTAATCTGCATGGCTTCCAGAATATAGCTATACCGTGTTACCTCAGATGGGAGCAGGGCGCGGCCAGCGTCGTGACACATTGTGATAAAGCAGCTCAATGAAAGCAGTCCACGAATTGGTAAAAAGTATTTTAACAAAGTTGCTTTAATTAGAAAAAGTAAGTTACAAAGATTCTGTCTTGGAAATGTCCAATCCAGTAAAAATAAGTATAAAACAAAACATCTCTCTCAAGAATAGCATAGCATCTAAAGTATTGGCTTAGGGACTCTACTCTGAAAAATAAGCAGACTCGGTTCCAGTACATCGCTCAACCGTGTCTGCTGCTATAAGAATGGCAATCAGAAATCTCAAAATCTAAAATCTAACCCGGAGCGAGCGAGCCGGGCTTTATATACCCAGGTTCTGCATCATACCAAGACATCCTACCATTGGTCCACAACTACAGCCATGTCATTTTACCAGCCAATCAACACATAATTCAGTAAGGATGAAACCTCCTCCCCTTCTAGTCGTCACAGTAACTGGAGAAGTAACAGATTACTTTGTGTTGGGAAAGACCCTATGTCTTCATCTGTATCTAGGCTAGTAGAGGCCCACAAGGTCATAGGCACATTCCAGCAGTATTGAATGAAACAATTGCATTGCTGTAATATACAATACATGGTCCTTTTAGCATGAATAGCCTATACGCTTATATATATATATATATATATATATATATATATATATATATATATATATATATATATATATATATATATATATATATATATATATATATATATATATACAGATATATATACATAATCATTTACATCATAATCATAATAGTACATCATACATGTGGTTTTTAAAGTGTATAATGGCTCTCTCTTTTGACAAGACAGGCAAGGGTTAAAATGTGCCACCCTGCTCTTAGCTTCTTGGAGTGGAATCTTCAAGGCCACATATAGAGGAAGCACATTCCTACCCACTCTAACAGAGAATGGACTCTGAGCAGCCCCCTGCATTATCAAATCATCATTGTCTCCTTTACTAGCAATGCCTATATATAGTTTATATAGTTATACAGGTTACATAAGTAGGAGGAAGAATACAAAAAGACTTTCGTCATCAATCACTGACTTCCAGTGCGCATTTGGTGCTTAGATCAGAGGCCTACTCGTCCTGTTATAATATGCTTAGATTTAAAACAGATATACAATAAACATTATGCTTAATCTTTTACATCATACAAGTGACAGAGAGAACAGGATGTCAAAAATAAAAGGGTCACTTCGTGGCTCCTTAACAGTATATTATCTTACATTTCAAAAGCATTTCTTTTACCAGTTAATGTATTTTAAAGGTCCCGTGTCTTGCTATTCCTTTCACTATTTGGGCAATGTTACACAATTCCTGTTAGTCTATGGAACACATATTTTTTTTTTATCTACTTTTTCTCCCATTTTCTATTTTTCTCCCATCCCAATTTCGTATCGTCCAATTCTACCCTCCCCTGTCACGAACGCTGTTTCTTGCCTCCCACAAGCCGGCTGTAATGTGGACGAAGTCATACATAGCACGAGTCCCCTCCGGTACTCGAGGTAGCAGCCGTTGCATCTTTTCACCTGCACAGCGCGATCTTTCAGCGTCTGGGGTCTGCGCTTTGGAGGGACGCCGCCCTTGTCGCTTCCTGATTCTACTGCGCAGGCGCACCAACCGACCTGTAGGAGTCGCTGTCCACAACGTCCAATCCCCACCCATCAGCTTCCCACCCCCTAATACTGCCAAATGTATTAGTATGAACGACCAGCAAAGCTGAATGCAATGCGGAGAGCTGGGCTCGAACCCAGCGTCTCCTGCATTGGTGGTGAGCGCCTGCCCACTGCACCACCTAGCCGCCCCCTCTATGGAACACATCTGTAAGGTTTTTTTCAAAAAAAATTCATTGTTTTGTATTTCTAATCAAGTACTCTAAAGCAGCATTTTTCACTTCAAGATTTCAAGCTGTTTTGGGCTTTGAGTGACAGTCACCCACAGTCTGCACTGGCAGACAGAGAGAGACATCGAAAGATTGAGGGGGATACTAATTAATTTCGCCGCAGGGGGGCATAATCCCATGGGACAATGCATTGGTAACTTGTTTCAAATGACAATATATACCCCTGTGAATATTATTGCACGGATCGGAATACGGGCGCGCGCGTGGGAGCGTGCGCAATGATATTTTGCAGCAGGTTGACAGTGATATGTGAGTGCTCCCGAATACGTGTGGGTCCGCGCCCCGAAAGCGTAGTCTTCTTGTCCCGTTATTCTCTGGGCGTCGTCTCGATCCGTCTCACGTCGATCGTCGCCGCCATCGATTCTCCGGGCGCCGTCTCGATTAGTCTCACGTCGAACATCGCCGTCATCGTGTCCGCTGTCGTCATCCTGTCCACAGCCGCCATTTCGTCTGTAGCCACCATTTTGTCCGTGGCCTCCGTCCCGTCCGTCATCTTGTCCATTCGCGTATCGCGCGCTCTGGTTGTGTTTCTTCATGCGCGCTCTGTCTGTGTGCCCCGTGGATTTGCAGAAGCTACACCAGACAGTATTTGTGCAGTCGCTTCTCCGATGGCCTTTATCTCCGCATCGCCAACACGCCAGTTCCGTCGTGGTCCTGGTTCTCTCCCTTGGCGTCGCTCGGGCCTTTAGCACCCTCTCTCCCGCCTCCGCGGCGGCTGGGTGGGCATCTTCTGAGCCCTCGAAGTTCCTTAACTTAGCCTTGAACTGTTCCAACGTCATGTCCGTTGAACCGTGTGTTACCAGGAGTGTGAACGGTTTGTACAGCTCCGGTAGTCCTCTCATCATCATCGCCATCATTAGCCCATCGCTTGGTGCTTCTCCTGCACTCCTCAATGGCGTCGTGATCTGTTCCGCTCTGTTGACGTACTTGGTCACAGTCTCGGTGGGCCCCTTCCTCAGGGCCGTTAGTGCTATGTAGAGAGCCCTATGTAATGCTCTCTCAATACCTCCAAGCTTTCTCGGCCTCGGTCTTTAGTGTCGCGGAATATCAGCCCCAAGCTGGTGTCGTCGAGCAGCGGCGCTAACTCATTTGCGTTGCGCTGGTCGTCCAGGGCTTGCTCTTCCGCCGTCAGGTCTCCCGTGGGGGCTGCCAGGATAGTCTCCTTCAGTACCGCTCCGTGCATGCAGCATAGCATGCGCTCTTCCCAGAGCTCAAAGCCCTCTGCTTTTCCATTGAATGTCGGCCATTTGCCCCTTCTCTTGTTTTCCATCCTCTTCGTTAGTGGTATGCTTAGCTTTTGCTCTTGTTGGCCTAGCGACTAGCCACGCGGTGCTCCCGGCGCTAACCTAGCCTATACTTTAGCTAAGCTTGCTACAGTACCCTTATTATTTCGCCCCGCGTTATCTGGGCCCATAACCTGTTAACAGAATTCGGCTATAGGGCGACAATAATGTGGTCAAGAGGCATGGTTTCTATCTTGAGCCCTTAATCGGCGTGGTTTATTTATTCACATGGAAAGCAGCAGTTCTACAGTTCTTCTCTCACTGAGAGACATGGGGGGAGAGAAAGAAGGGGGAGGAGACACAGCTACTTATACTCACCACCTGGTAGTACTCCAGAGTGTCGCCGCCTAGAACGCCCTCTAGTGGACACAGATATATATGCAGGTAGACAGACACTAGTGTGAACAGTTACATATGCAGTTAGACAGTTACTAACAATCCAAAACAGAGCCTCTACCTTCAACACAAACAATGCCATAAGTGGCTCTTGAAAGGATGGAATACATGCTGGTCATTAGTCTATAGGCTGCTTTGATAACTAAGTAAAGCCTTGGCTTTTACCTTTTAGTTTACCTCACTGTAGCAGTCAGCTATTCTTGCCTCGCACCATGCCAGTGCTTGTTACTTGACTGAGTGACCGAGTGACTGTGTGAGGCGCTTTAGGTTGTTTAATGGAGGTACCAAGCAGACAAGGTAAAATGAACAGGAATGTGCGACAGGTGCGAGCAGGAGCACTCCTTGTGATTCACAGGAACGTCTAGCCCTGGCTGTGATTGTAACACTTGTCTTGAAACAGGCGAAGACATCTTGCTTCCACTCATTTCAAGAAAAATAACACTTAAAAAGTCAATACAAGATTGAACATTACATTTATTTTTTGCAGGGTGTATTTTCTCTCAAAACTTACCTCGACCTTTATTCCGTCATTGGCCTCTAATATATGATTGATGTGGAGTCCATATCTTCCTCGCCCACAGAGAATAATATGCGAATATAAGGACAGAGAACCGCAGGACATTGCTGTAGCCACACTGAGAGTAAATTATTCAGACTCATTGTATTTGGCGGCTGTGGGGCTGTGGGGGAGGGCAGGAGGATGTGGGGGAGGGCAGGAGGATGTGGGGGAGGGCAGGAGGATGTGACAGTCGAATGGATCTCTTAGCAGTGATGAGCCCACCCTCTGTACCTCTATACATCACCACGGCTGAGGAGCCGAGAGCTCATCATAATGCACACTGATGATGCTGCTGGTGCAAGAGTAATAGAGATAGAGATGGAGAGAATGAGAGAGAAAGAGAGAGAGAGATAGATCTATTTTGTCTGATTGGAGAGGCATGCTCGGATGCTGTGCAGTACTTTGCGATTTGAATTGCATATGTCGTGAGCTCTGTCTATATTGAGCGGAGGGAGGTGTAATAAAGGGTGGTCATGCTATTTTGTCTGTGAAGAGTCTAATGATTGGCTGCGATTACGAAGAGAGAGCTGAAACAATGTGGTGATAGGATGCTCTGGATAAACTATATAGAATTTCAAAAAGTCAAAACATTGAAAGATTGCAGTGTAGTCATTCCATGACTCCTTAGTGGTGGAAATAATGCTGCATAATAGAAACATATTCTTATCGGAGTCACTGATAAGAAAAATGCAGGCAGATTCCATTTTCTTTCTCTAAATAACAATCATTTCTGTTTCTACAAAACCAAAATATCAGGGATGTTCTCCAATCATATGCCATCCTGAGTTGGCCCACAATCTGCGAGGCATACAAGCTGCTCTGTGGTCGCCGTCCATCCTCTCTCCTCAACAATCAGACTGATACAAATCACCTCCCCATCTCATTTGAGATGAGAGAGATGAAGAGGGAAGGACGTGCCGATAAGGGGAAAGAAGAAAGATAGGGGAGATGAAAGAGAGAGAGAGAGAGAGAGAGAGAGAGAGAGAGAGAGAGAGAGAGAGAGAGAGAGAGAGAGAGAGAGTGAGAGAGAGAGAGAGAGAGAGAGAGGAGGTGGGGTGGGGTGGGGAGAAAGTGAGGGTATTTATGCCTCACTTCACTGCACTCAATTACCATAATTCATGCCTTCAAGCTGGCATAGAGAACAGAGCAGGTCAGTCCTGGGGTCAGTCTGCACCACAATATTGCATTAGCAGTCTCGACCCACACACACACACACACACACACACACACACACACACACACACACACACACACACACACACACACACACACACACACACACACACACACACACACACACACACACACACACACACACACACACACACACACACACACAAACCAATCAATTATACTTTGCACAGCCAATGATTGATTATTTTTAAGCCAACTGGAAGCCGTCATGCGGGGCTAAGGTGAGGTCTGTACCGTCTGGGGGCCGGACTTTTGCAAACAAAGTTGTGGGAAGTTGAGTACTGTAAGTTGTAGAGCTGAGCTCCTGCCAGGCTCCTGCCTCCCTACTGTACCACGTCCCAGATAACATTTAACATTTATAAAGGAGCCCTCCCAATCCTGACTACTACACCACGCCACATCCCAGATAACTGACAAGCGAAAAGTACAATTAAACGCAGTGTCTCCGTTTTGTCAGCTGTGTAGAGTATTTTACTGTTTCACATTAAATAACTATTGATTTATGTATTTATGAGACGTATATATGCTTTTCTCCAGCGATGTGAGACAAATCTGATTGTTCTGTGCACAGTGTGCACACGGTGAGAGCAGCAGGCAGAACACTTGTACCTTCAGGCAGATAACAGTACAGTAGTGGTCTCCCTGGAAAACCAGCATCACCCCCCCCTCCGCCCCTCCTATAGCTCCTGTGGTGCCCTGTGGCTGCGTTTGCAAGAATGATGTATCCGCGCGCTCCTATGCAAACAAACCTGACGTCAGGTCGCGTGGCTGTCTCCACAACATTTGACTATCACTATAGTGCGCTAATACTTTGCGTATGTCATGTCTGGCATAGAACCTCCTCATTATAATTGGCTGCTTTCCTGTATTCTATCTAAAGGCTTCGGCTCAAAGAAGCGTTATTGTTTGCCAGTTTGACTGTAGGCAATTAGTTGCAGTAGGATCAGATGTCAATAGAATACAAGGAGGATCCCTGCTCACGGCTTCACAATAGAATATGAACTACAGTAGGTACAGAATAAAGAGATGTGGGGTCGGGAGATCAATATCTGCCGACAATTAATCATCACTCCATATGAAAGTAGGACAGTGACTGACTACAGAGTGATCTCCTGCGGTTTGTTTTAATGATCTGGATTTCTCTTTGTATCGTTTGTTTGGTCTCCTATAGAGACGGTACGTGCTTTTTCTCCTCTTCTTCCAGCCATGTCAAATTGACTGCATATTTGGTAGATTTCTGCTTGGCTTGTTGTACATCAGTATCCAGACTATTCTCTGTGACGGCATCCCACTGTCTTGTTTTATTATTATTATTTTTTAGCTACTGACACGGCGATCTGATCTTCTCCCTCGGACAGAAGCATACTGTAAATGCATGTAACATGTTTAAGAAGTTTGAACCACTTTGATATGGAAACTCCCTGTCTCTGATACTTCTGTCCACAGTTATTACATAAAGCAAAGGTTGACCCCCCCCCCCCCCCCCAACCATCTGCACTTACAAAAAGAACAGCCTTGCCCTCTGCTGGTGAATCAATACAACTTCCTCCACTTGCTCAATCTGTTCCTTCCACACTTGACATTTGTCTCTGTAGACTCTACTGTACCTGTTATCTGTAGACTACTGTACCTGTTAACATGTTTAATTAACAGTCGTGTTGAGAATAATCGCGATTCTCTCTCTCTCTCTCTCTCTCTCTCTCTCTCTCACTCTCTCTCTCTCTCTCTCTCTCTCCCTTCTCTCTCTTCCTCTCTCTCTCTCTCTCTCTCTCTCTCTCTCTCTCTCTCTCTCTCTCTCTCACACACACACACACACACACACACACACACACACACACACACACACACACACACTTGTTTCCTTTTGTAGAGAGCATCAGTGTCACCACCCCCCCCTTCCTCTCCATCCTCTCCGCTTTATTACTCCTGGTGCCCCTGGTTGCCTCGGCTGTCGGTGTGTTGCTATGGAGACAGGGACACGTTTCACGGCGCGGTGAGTCTTCCGGCGTTTTTCTGACAGCTCTTCGTGTTTTTCCTCCATCTCTCGGCCCCTGTCAGCCACACGAAGTGATCTAGGCCATGACATCCTCATGGATCTGGGCCCCTCACTGTGTGTGTGTGTGTCTATATGAATGTGTGTGTGTGTGTGTGTGTGTGTGTGTGTGTGTGTGTGTGTGTGTGTGTGTGTGTGTGTGTGTGTGTGTGTGTGTGTGTGTGTGTGTGTGTGTGTGTGTGTGTGTGTCTGTGTTTGTATGTACGTATGTATGTATGTATGTATGTATGTATGTATGTATGTATGTATGTATGTATGTATGTATGTATGTATGTATGTATGTATGTATGTATGTATGTATGTATGTGTGTGTGTGTGTGTGTGTGTGTGTATATATATCTATGTGTGTGTGTGTATATATCTATGTGTGTGTGTGTGTTTGTATACAGTATGTATGTATGTATGTATGTATGTATGTATGTATGTATGTATGTATGTATGTATGTATGTATGTATGTATGTATGTATGTATGTGTGTGTGTGTGTGTGTGTGTGTATATATCTATGTGTGTGTGTGTATGTGTTTGTATACAGTATGTATGTATGTATGTATGTATGAAGATATGTATGTATGTATGTATGTATGTATGTATGTATGTATGTATGTATGTATGTATGTATGTATGTATGTATGTATGTGTGTGTGTATGTATGTATGTATGTATGTATGTATGTATGTATGTATGTATGTATGTATGTATGTATGTATGTATGTATGTATGTATGTATGTATGTATGTATGTATGTATGTATGTATGTATGTATGTATGTATGTATGTATGTATGTACATATGTATGTATGTGTGCGTATGTCTGCGTGTATGTGTCTGTGTTTGTGTGTGTCTGTCTGTATGTATGTGTGTGTTTGTTTGTGTGTGTGCATGTAGTCTATCTGATAAAAAAAACTGTGTGCGTGTGTGTCTGTATGTGAGTGTGCGTGTAAGAGTGTGTGTGTGTATGTCTTTCTTTCTTTCTGTTTGTGTGTATGTGTTTGTATGTGCTCATGTGTGTGTGTGTGTGTGTGTGTGTGTGTGTGTGTGTGTGTGTGTGTGTGCTCATGTGTGTGTGTGTGTGTGTGTGTGTGTGTGTGTGTGTGTGTGTGTGTGTGTGTGTGTGTGTGTGTGTGTGTGTGTGTGTGTGTGTGTGTGTTACCTCTCTGTCTGCAGGTGTAGAGCAGTCTCTGTCCCACTGTTCAGGGGAGGGGAACATCTATGAGAATCCTGAAGACATCAGACAGGTGTGTCTCAATATTCTCTGATGTATTTCTATTCTCTCTTCTCTCCCTCCCTCTACTTCCACGTCCACCCGCCCTCCCACCCTCTACCTCCACTCCCTCCTCTCATCTGTCCCTCAATCCATCCCTCTACCTCCATTCCCTCCTCTCATCTGTCCCTCAATCCATCCCTCAACCTCCATTCCCTCCTCTCATCTGTCTCTCCCTCTACCTCCTTTCTCTCCCTCCCTCCCTCCCTCCCTCCCTCCCTCCCTCCCTCCCTCCCTCCCTCCCTCCCTCCACCTCCCTCCTCTCTCTCCCTCCCTCCCTCCCTCCCTCCCTCAACCTCCTCTCACTCCTTCCTGGCACTCTGTTTCTCTTCTCCTTCTCCTCTTGTTAATCCTCCCCTTCACTCTCATCTTTCCTCTGTCTCTAATATTTTTTTCATTTCAACCTTTATTTAAAATCGTACGAATCTGAGGTTTCCCTCATTTACATAAACGACGATTGTACAGTACATAATAAAAACTATATTCACAGACATTTTAAAAGTTCAACTAAAACAGTTACAGGTAGTCAGTCACACAATGGTCTGAAATCATACGTTTAAACATTCCAAGGGAAGGGAGAACCTCCAATTTCAGCGAGTGTTATGGTTTGTAACCAACCCCAATCGCACAACACAAGACAGGTATGAGAGTAAGCCAAGAACTGGGCATTTATTGAATACAACAGAAAAGCGGCACTGTCCCTTTAAGGGAGAACACAAAATACTGGAAAACAAGAACTTGGGAAAATAGGCACTGTGCCTTTAAGGGGGAACACAAAACACTGGAAAACAAGAACTAGGGAAAAGGGGCAATGTGCCTTTAAGAGGCGAGCTGGCTAAGGGGAAGGCTAAAGGACAGGGCCAGGGCAAGGGACAGGGCAGGAAACAGGGGCACTGGAGAGGGGAACAGGAACAGAGGCCCGCGGTGGCGGGCTGGAGACAGGGACAGAGAAAACAGGGTTAAGGCCTTGGACAGGGCGAGGGACAGGGGCACTGGAGAGGGGAACCGGGAAGGGGCTAGCAGAGGGAAAGGGTAGCTGCCAGGGCACTGATAGCTACAGGGCCTATGCTAGCTGTACTGCTACATTAACATAGAGGCTGCGCTAGCTGCCGGAGCTAGGCTAGCAGACAGGGCTGGAACAGGGTCACTGGAGAGGGGAACAGGGAAGGGGCTAGCAGAGGGAAAGGGTAGCTGCCAGGGCACTGATAGCTACAGGGCCTATGCTAGCTGTACTGCTACATTAACATAGAGGCTGCGCTAGCTGCCGGAGCTAGGCTGGCAGACAGGGCTGGACCAGCATGAGAGAACAAGCTAGCTGGAAGGACAGTCCTAGCTGTGGGGAACTGACCTTGCTAGCTGAAGGGGCAGTCCTAGCAGTGGGGAAAACTGACCTTGCTAGCTGAAGGGGCAGTCCTAGCAGTGGGAGAAAACTGACCTTGCTAGCTGAAGGGGCAGTCCTAGCAGTGGGAGAAAACTGACCTTGCTAGCTGAAGGGGCAGTCCTAGCAGTGGGAGAAAACTGACCTTGCTAGCTGAAGGGGCAGTCCTAGCAGTGGGGAAAACTGACCTTGCTAGCTGAAGGGGCAGTCCTAGCAGTGGGAGAAAACTGACCTTGCTAGCTGAAGGGGCAGTCCTAGCAGTGGGGAAACTGACCTTGCTAGCTGAAGGGGCAGTCCTAGCAGTGGGAGAAAACTGACCTTGCTAGCTGAAGGGGCAGTCCTAGCAGTGGGGAAACTGACCTTGCTAGCTGAAGGGGCAGTCCTAGCAGTGGGAGAAAACTGACCTTGCTAGCTGAAGGGGCAGTCCTAGCAGTGGGAGAAAACTGACCTTGCTAGCTGAAGGGGCAGTCCTAGCAGTGGGGAAAACTACACAAAAAGTGGAGGCCATGCAGAGGGACCGGGTTAGCTGCCTGGGCATGGCTAGCTACAGGGCCTATGCTAGCTGCAAGGGCTGCATTAACATAGAGGCTGTGCTAGCAGCCGGGGCTAAGCTAGCAGACTGGGGCCATGCTGGTAGTAGAGGCCTAGCAAGCTGCAGGGGAGCTAACGAGGCTAACAAGGAAGCTACAGGGGAGTCAACAGGCTAACAGGGGAGCTAACAGGGAAGCTAACAGGGGAGTCAACAGGGGAACTAACAAGGCTAACAGGGGAGCTAACAGGGGAGACTAACAGGCTAACAGGGGAGCTAACAGGGAAGCTAAACAGGGGAGTCAACAGGGGAACTAACAAGGGCTAACAGGGGAGCTAACAGGGGAGACTAACAGGCTAACAGGGGAGCTAACAGGGAAGCTAACAGGGGAGCTAACAAAGAAGCCAACAGGGGAGACTAGGGCCAGAGCTGCTTACAGGGATGGAGTAGGAGGGCGCAGGCTAGACGTCTGGAGTGGGGCGCGTCGGCTTGGAGAACGCGCCGGTTCGGAGAGCGCGCCGGCTCGGAGAGACACATCCTCCCGTAGAGAATTAGAGAGCGATGCGCGTCTGGAGTGGAGCGCGTCTGCAGAAGGAGCGCGTCTGCTGTAGGAGCGCATCAGCGCGGAGTCTGGAGTGGTGCGCGTCTGCTTGGAGAACGCGCCGGTTCGGAGAGCGCATCTGGCGCGGGGTCTGGAGTGGTGCGCGTCTGCTTGGAGAACGCGCCGGTTCGGAGAGCGCATCTGGCGCGGGGTCTGGAGTGGTGCGCGTCTGCTTGGAGAACGCGCCGGTTTGGAGAGCGCATCTGGCGCGGGGTCTGGAGTGGTGCGCGTCTGCTTGAAGAACGCGCCGGTTCGGAGAGCGCATCTGCCGCGGGGTCTGGAGTGGTGCGCGTCTGCTTGGAGAACGCGCCGGTTCGGAGAGCGCATCTGGCGCGGGGTCTGGAGTGGTGCGCGTCTGCTTGGAGAACGCGCCGGTTCGGAGAGCGCATCTGGCGCGGGGTCTGGAGTGGTGCGCGTCTGCTTGGAGAACGCGCCGGTTCGGAGAGCGCATCTGGCGCGGGGTCTGGAGTGGAACACTGGAATACCTCCCGTAGAGAATTAGAGAGCGCAGTACTGTGTCCCACTCCAGGCAAACGGCGACAGGTGGCGAAGGCTTGCACCTCGTCTCACGCCGGAGATGAAACAGCATACAGACAGATAGGGAATCTCCCGTAGGAGCTTACAGATAGAGAATCTCCCGTAGGAGTTTGCAGAACGACCCGACGAGGACTGGGGGGGAGATCGAGCTATTTAAAGCCCACTGGGGCGCTAATTAGAACACACATCAGGTGCGAGATAGTAATTGATACTTGACTAGAAGTGTGTGTTCGGCACGGAACAATCAAACACATAATGACAGGTAGTCCAAGGGTGTGGGCTGCTGAAGAGCAGACGAGAGTAAAAGAACGCGAGGGTGGGGGCTGGAGAGGTGAGGAGACAGGGAATCAAAGGTCCAGGGAACAGGAATTAAAGGTCCAGGGAAGAGGCGAACCTCACAGTACTCCCCCCTCCACGGGAGCCACCGGGCGACCGAAAAATACAGACAGAGGGGCAGGGGACATGACAAGGCAACAAACAAAAAATTGGGCCATGCTAGCGGGGAAGCTAGAACTAACAAAGGACAAACTCAACATACACTGTCTGTGCTGGCTGGGGTCGTCGACTGGTCGGGTCGTACTGTTATGGTTTGTAACCGACCCCAATCGCACAACACAAGACAGGTATGAGAGTAAGCCAAGAACTGGGCATTTATTGAATACAACAGAAAAGCGGCACTGTCCCTTTAAGGGAGAACACAAAATACTGGAAAACAAGAACTTGGGAAAATAGGCACTGTGCCTTTAAGGGGGAACACAAAACACTGGAAAACAAGAACTAGGGAAAAGGGGCAATGTGCCTTTAAGAGGCGAGCTGGCTAAGGGGAAGGCTAAAGGACAGGGCCAGGGCAAGGAACAGGGCAGGAAACAGGGGCACTGGAGAGGGGAACAGGAACAGAGGCCCGCGGGGGCGGGCTGGAGACAGGGACAGAGAAAACAGGGTTAAGGCCTTGGACAGGGCGAGGGACAGGGGCACTGGAGAGGGGAACCGGGAAGGGGCTAGCAGAGGGAAAGGGTAGCTGCCAGGGCACTGATAGCTACAGGGCCTATGCTAGCTGTACTGCTACATTAACATAGAGGCTGCGCTAGCTGCCGGAGCTAGGCTAGCAGACAGGGCTGGAACAGGGGCACTGGAGAGGGGAACAGGGAAGGGGCTAGCAGAGGGAAAGGGTAGCTGCCAGGGCACTGATAGCTACAGGGCCTATGCTAGCTGTACTGCTACATTAACATAGAGGCTGCGCTAGCTGCCGGAGCTAGGCTGGCAGACAGGGCTGGACCAGCATGAGAGAACAAGCTAGCTGGAAGGACAGTCCTAGCTGTGGGGAACTGACCTTGCTAGCTGAAGGGGCAGTCCTAGCAGTGGGGAAAACTGACCTTGCTAGCTGAAGGGGCAGTCCTAGCAGTGGGAGAAAACTGACCTTGCTAGCTGAAGGGGCAGTCCTAGCAGTGGGAGAAAACTGACCTTGCTAGCTGAAGGGGCAGTCCTAGCAGTGGGAGAAAACTGACCTTGCTAGCTGAAGGGGCAGTCCTAGCAGTGGGGAAAACTGACCTTGCTAGCTGAAGGGGCAGTCCTAGCAGTGGGAGAAAACTGACCTTGCTAGCTGAAGGGGCAGTCCTAGCAGTGGGGAAACTGACCTTGCTAGCTGAAGGGGCAGTCCTAGCAGTGGGAGAAAACTGACCTTGCTAGCTGAAGGGGCAGTCCTAGCAGTGGGGAAACTGACCTTGCTAGCTGAAGGGGCAGTCCTAGCAGTGGGAGAAAACTGACCTTGCTAGCTGAAGGGGCAGTCCTAGCAGTGGGGAAAACTACACAAAAAGTGGAGGCCATGCAGAGGGACCGGGTTAGCTGCCTGGGCATGGCTAGCTACAGGGCCTATGCTAGCTGCAAGGGCTGCATTAACATAGAGGCTGTGCTAGCAGCCGGGGCTAAGCTAGCAGACTGGGGCCATGCTGGTAGTAGAGGCCTAGCAAGCTGCAGGGGAGCTAACGAGGCTAACAAGGAAGCTACAGGGGAGTCAACAGGCTAACAGGGGAGCTAACAGGGAAGCTAACAGGGGAGTCAACAGGGGAACTAACAAGGCTAACAGGGGAGCTAACAGGGGAGACTAACAGGCTAACAGGGGAGCTAACAGGGAAGCTAAACAGGGGAGTCAACAGGGGAACTAACAAGGGCTAACAGGGGAGCTAACAGGGGAGACTAACAGGCTAACAGGGGAGCTAACAGGGAAGCTAACAGGGGAGCTAACAAAGAAGCCAACAGGGGAGACTAGGGCCAGAGCTGCTTACAGGGATGGAGTAGGAGGGCGCAGGCTAGACGTCTGGAGTGGGGCGCGTCGGCTTGGAGAACGCGCCGGTTCGGAGAGCGCGCCGGCTCGGAGAGACACATCCTCCCATAGAGAATTAGAGAGCGATGCGCGTCTGGAGTGGAGCGCGTCTGCAGAAGGAGCGCGTCTGCTGTAGGAGCGCATCAGCGCGGAGTCTGGAGTGGTGCGCGTCTGCTTGGAGAACGCGCCGGTTCGGAGAGCGCATCTGGCGCGGGGTCTGGAGTGGTGCGCGTCTGCTTGGAGAACGCGCCGGTTCGGAGAGCGCATCTGGCGCGGGGTCTGGAGTGGTGCGCGTCTGCTTGGAGAACGCGCCGGTTTGGAGAGCGCATCTGGCGCGGGGTCTGGAGTGGTGCGCGTCTGCTTGAAGAACGCGCCGGTTCGGAGAGCGCATCTGCCGCGGGGTCTGGAGTGGTGCGCGTCTGCTTGGAGAACGCGCCGGTTCGGAGAGCGCATCTGGCGCGGGGTCTGGAGTGGTGCGCGTCTGCTTGGAGAACGCGCCGGTTCGGAGAGCGCATCTGGCGCGGGGTCTGGAGTGGTGCGCGTGTGCTTGGAGAACGCGCCGGTTCGGAGAGCGCATCTGGCGCGGGGTCTGGAGTGGAACACTGGAATACCTCCCGTAGAGAATTAGAGAGCGCAGTACTGTGTCCCACTCCAGGCAAACGGCGACAGGTGGCGAAGGCTTGCACCTCGTCTCACGCCGGAGATGAAACAGCATACAGACAGATAGGGAATCTCCCGTAGGAGCTTACAGATAGAGAATCTCCCGTAGGAGTTTGCAGAACGACCCGACGAGGACTGGGGGGGAGATCGAGCTATTTAAAGCCCACTGGGGCGCTAATTAGAACACACATCAGGTGCGAGATAGTAATTGATACTTGACTAGAAGTGTGTGTTCGGCACGGAACAATCAAACACATAATGACAGGTAGTCCAAGGGTGTGGGCTGCTGAAGAGCAGACGAGAGTAAAAGAACGCGAGGGTGGGGGCTGGAGAGGTGAGGAGACAGGGAATCAAAGGTCCAGGGAACAGGAATTAAAGGTCCAGGGAAGAGGCGAACCTCACAGTACTCCCCCCTCCACGGGAGCCACCGGGCGACCGAAAAATACAGACAGAGGGGCAGGGGACATGACAAGGCAACAAACAAAAAATTGGGCCATGCTAGCGGGGAAGCTAGAACTAACAAAGGACAAACTCAACATACACTGTCTGTGCTGGCTGGGGTCGTCGACTGGTCGGGTCGTACTGTTATGGTTTGTAACCGACCCCAATCGCACAACACAAGACAGGTATGAGAGTAAGCCAAGAACTGGGCATTTATTGAATACAACAGAAAAGCGGCACTGTCCCTTTAAGGGAGAACACAAAATACTGGAAAACAAGAACTTGGGAAAATAGGCACTGTGCCTTTAAGGGGGAACACAAAACACTGGAAAACAAGAACTAGGGAAAAGGGGCAATGTGCCTTTAAGAGGCGAGCTGGCTAAGGGGAAGGCTAAAGGACAGGGCCAGGGCAAGGAACAGGGCAGGAAACAGGGGCACTGGAGAGGGGAACAGGAACAGAGGCCCGCGGGGGCGGGCTGGAGACAGGGACAGAGAAAACAGGGTTAAGGCCTTGGACAGGGCGAGGGACAGGGGCACTGGAGAGGGGAACCGGGAAGGGGCTAGCAGAGGGAAAGGGTAGCTGCCAGGGCACTGATAGCTACAGGGCCTATGCTAGCTGTACTGCTACATTAACATAGAGGCTGCGCTAGCTGCCGGAGCTAGGCTAGCAGACAGGGCTGGAACAGGGGCACTGGAGAGGGGAACAGGGAAGGGGCTAGCAGAGGGAAAGGGTAGCTGCCAGGGCACTGATAGCTACAGGGCCTATGCTAGCTGTACTGCTACATTAACATAGAGGCTGCGCTAGCTGCCGGAGCTAGGCTGGCAGACAGGGCTGGACCAGCATGAGAGAACAAGCTAGCTGGAAGGACAGTCCTAGCTGTGGGGAACTGACCTTGCTAGCTGAAGGGGCAGTCCTAGCAGTGGGGAAAACTGACCTTGCTAGCTGAAGGGGCAGTCCTAGCAGTGGGAGAAAACTGACCTTGCTAGCTGAAGGGGCAGTCCTAGCAGTGGGAGAAAACTGACCTTGCTAGCTGAAGGGGCAGTCCTAGCAGTGGGAGAAAACTGACCTTGCTAGCTGAAGGGGCAGTCCTAGCAGTGGGGAAAACTGACCTTGCTAGCTGAAGGGGCAGTCCTAGCAGTGGGAGAAAACTGACCTTGCTAGCTGAAGGGGCAGTCCTAGCAGTGGGGAAACTGACCTTGCTAGCTGAAGGGGCAGTCCTAGCAGTGGGAGAAAACTGACCTTGCTAGCTGAAGGGGCAGTCCTAGCAGTGGGGAAACTGACCTTGCTAGCTGAAGGGGCAGTCCTAGCAGTGGGAGAAAACTGACCTTGCTAGCTGAAGGGGCAGTCCTAGCAGTGGGGAAAACTACACAAAAAGTGGAGGCCATGCAGAGGGACCGGGTTAGCTGCCTGGGCATGGCTAGCTACAGGGCCTATGCTAGCTGCAAGGGCTGCATTAACATAGAGGCTGTGCTAGCAGCCGGGGCTAAGCTAGCAGACTGGGGCCATGCTGGTAGTAGAGGCCTAGCAAGCTGCAGGGGAGCTAACGAGGCTAACAAGGAAGCTACAGGGGAGTCAACAGGCTAACAGGGGAGCTAACAGGGAAGCTAACAGGGGAGTCAACAGGGGAACTAACAAGGCTAACAGGGGAGCTAACAGGGGAGACTAACAGGCTAACAGGGGAGCTAACAGGGAAGCTAAACAGGGGAGTCAACAGGGGAACTAACAAGGGCTAACAGGGGAGCTAACAGGGGAGACTAACAGGCTAACAGGGGAGCTAACAGGGAAGCTAACAGGGGAGCTAACAAAGAAGCCAACAGGGGAGACTAGGGCCAGAGCTGCTTACAGGGATGGAGTAGGAGGGCGCAGGCTAGACGTCTGGAGTGGGGCGCGTCGGCTTGGAGAACGCGCCGGTTCGGAGAGCGCGCCGGCTCGGAGAGACACATCCTCCCATAGAGAATTAGAGAGCGATGCGCGTCTGGAGTGGAGCGCGTCTGCAGAAGGAGCGCGTCTGCTGTAGGAGCGCATCAGCGCGGAGTCTGGAGTGGTGCGCGTCTGCTTGGAGAACGCGCCGGTTCGGAGAGCGCATCTGGCGCGGGGTCTGGAGTGGTGCGCGTCTGCTTGGAGAACGCGCCGGTTCGGAGAGCGCATCTGGCGCGGGGTCTGGAGTGGTGCGCGTCTGCTTGGAGAACGCGCCGGTTCGGAGAGCGCATCTGGCGCGGGGTCTGGAGTGGTGCGCGTCTGCTTGGAGAACGCGCCGGTTCGGAGAGCGCATCTGCCGCGGGGTCTGGAGTGGTGCGCGTCTGCTTGGAGAACGCGCCGGTTCGGAGAGCGCATCTGGCGCGGGGTCTGGAGTGGTGCGCGTCTGCTTGGAGAACGCGCCGGTTCGGAGAGCGCATCTGGCGCGGGGTCTGGAGTGGTGCGCGTCTGCTTGGAGAACGCGCCGGTTCGGAGAGCGCATCTGGCGCGGGGTCTGGAGTGGTGCGCGTCTGCTTGGAGAACGCGCCGGTTCGGAGAGCGCATCTGGCGCGGGGTCTGGAGTGGAACACTGGAATACCTCCCGTAGAGAATTAGAGAGCGCAGTACTGTGTCCCACTCCAGGCAAACGGCGACAGGTGGCGAAGGCTTGCACCTCGTCTCACGCCGGAGATGAAACAGCATACAGACAGATAGGGAATCTCCCGTAGGAGCTTACAGATAGAGAATCTCCCGTAGGAGTTTGCAGAACGACCCGACGAGGACTGGGGGGGAGATCGAGCTATTTAAAGCCCACTGGGGCGCTAATTAGAACACACATCAGGTGCGAGATAGTAATTGATACTTGACTAGAAGTGTGTGTTCGGCACGGAACAATCAAACACATAATGACAGGTAGTCCAAGGGTGTGGGCTGCTGAAGAGCAGACGAGAGTAAAAGAACGCGAGGGTGGGGGCTGGAGAGGTGAGGAGACAGGGAATCAAAGGTCCAGGGAACAGGAATTAAAGGTCCAGGGAAGAGGCGAACCTCACAGCGAGAGTTGAAGGACATTCCAGAGTTAGAGGCATCAAAGGAAAAGGCTGACTTCCCTAGCTCAGAACAAATTTGAGGAACCCTAAGAACCATCCAGTCATTCGATCGAGTTGAATAGGTTCCAATATTCCAATCTAATAGGCCTTAGGCCTTAGGCCATGGTTACACTGGGGAATACAGCAACGTTTTTGTTGCTGAATGATTACGTTTGCTGTCCAAGTTCAAAAGAAACGCCGTTTTGGCAGGAAAACGCGTTGTCTTACTGGCAATGCTGAAAAGGTGTTTCCGTTTTGGATACTCGCCAAAACTCGCCGACAATGCTGCCATGTAATCTGCGTGAGCCGGATACGGAGCCGTTGTTGCTCAATGCCCAGGCGCAGTAGAGACCTGCACGGTTATTTCCAGTGTTTACAGCAGAGCTGTCCCAAGTAGCTGCGGCTACCATGTGTTGTCAAGTTATTGTTATAAGGAGCCCAGTCCAAGCTACAACAGTCTGCATTCCCTTAACAATTGTTTGTATTGAGCCGTATTGTATTGTACCCATTCTGCAATCTGTTAAATAAAGTTTGCATCCATTCATTCTGCTATAGCATTAACGTTACCAAGCTGCTAGCCACAATGCTATACTGTTATAATGGCATAGCCCAATCACGTTAGCACGTAAGCTAACAAACTTCGCTGCTAGCCACAATGCTATACTGTTATACTGGCATATCCCAATCACGTTAGCACGTAAGCTAACAAAATCAGCGACGATCTTTTTGTGAGACTAAACTCCGCTCTTGGTGGTCAATTGTGTTGATGTTAGTTTTGTTTCATCAACAAATGAGAGGCAGAACACACAGTGAATGTATCCGTTTTGTTTATTGCACTTTTATTGCACTTTCTTTGCTGAAAAATAAATGCTACGTTGGCTAAATGGCTCATGCGAGGCATTTAAAGATGGTGGATTGTTGATTTTTAGCAGGAAGTGTATTGGCACATTCAACTTTTCTGATTGGTTGAAATGGCCTTCATGTTTGAACTACATCGCCACCTACTGCCACCTACTGCCACATACTGCTTTGGCATTGTACTATGTATATACATCACTGTGCTCAGGAGGCAAAAACGATGTCTAACTTGCCTGCCATTACGTTGCGTTCTGAAAAGCGAAACTGACCCTGAAAACGAAACGAAAACTGGCCATAGTGTAACCGCAGCCTAACAGTGAGGAGATATAAACAGGTTGTTTACCAATAAGGGCTTTAAAAATAAATAAATACCAGTGTTTGTTGCGCCTTTCTGCAAGAGAAGGCCAATCCACCCTGTCATACAGGACACAATGGTGAGTATCATATCTGTCACCAGTTATAAACCTGATAGCTGAGTGATATGCAGAATCCAGAGGTTTAAGAGTTGATGCCGCAGCATGCCTATAAATTACATCACCATAGTCCAAAACTGATAAGAAGACTGATTCAACTATTCTTTTTCTACTAAATAGAAGAAAATTTTATCCGTTTTTCACAGTTTAGAGGCAAGATTGTCCACATGGAACTTAAATGTTAATTTCTCGTCAAGCCACAGGCCAAGATATTTATACTCAGTGACTCTCTCTATACAAGAGCCACTGACAGTAGATATCCTCACATCATCAAAGTTAATATTCCTTGCTCTTGAAAACAACATAAACGTTGTCTTATTAGCATTAAGAACCAATTTAAGACTAGTAAGGGCATCCTGTAGACTAAAAGGAAAGTTGCAATTTCTCAATGGCCAACTGTACAGAGTCTGCAATACAGTACACAATTGTGTCATCAGCATACAAATGGGCATGACATCCATACAAAGAAGAAACAATATCCCTTGTGCATCCCTGGTCCTGATTCTGTCTTTCTTGAATTGTGTGTGTGTGTGTGTGTGTGTGTGTGTGTGTGTGTGTGTGTGTGTGTGTGTGTGTGTGTGTGTGTGTGTGTGTGTGTGTGTGTGTGTGTGTGTGTGTGTGTGAGCACAGCGGTGTCTGTGTTGATTATTATTTCATGAAATTGGGACCATATCTTCATTTTACATATATTTTCATTATGTCAAAAGATTATGATTTGAAACGCTCTAAAAAAAGTTATTAATATAGGGTACCCCTAGAGGTCCTGGTGTCCAGTTTCATCCCATCCACTTCCATGTTAAAACGCATTTTTTTATCTGCACTCATTCATTCAATTCTAGATAGAATTATCAAATGCATTATTTTTTCACAATGTGATGGATCAAGCTTTAGTGCTCTGATGCTGTTAACGAATTTCAACACACGGTGGCACAATTGTTCTATGGCCCACTTTGCCGGCTAGTAAGCCAGCAGGAGGCGGATATTATGCTGGTATGTGGCTGCAGAGCTCACCAGACTGCTCCGGTGGGGGTGGGGGGGTGCGATAGAGCGATCAGCACGCCTCCACTCCTCCTCCACTCCTCTCCTCTCTATCGCGTGTCACACAGCTGAATCACGCGCCCTCTGATGGGTGGTGCAGCCCCCCCCCGGCTCTACGCTGAGTCTCTGTAATGCGGAAGCGCGCTGGTGGTCAGCTGACAGCGCGCTGTCTTCAGAATCTACCGGGAGATCGAGTAGTGGTCGCCCGCGGAGATAATAATCATTAATCAGTGCTTACTAACGTTAGCGTCTCCGCTATTTCTGACCGAATTAGTAATTTTTTTTTTAATAAGGCCAGTTTCTTATTCACAGGGACTTTGAATAACATATAGAGATATGATAAATATGCCCTTTTCTGCTTTTTCCCCCCATAAAAACGGACTTACTATCAAACAAACACGAATATAAGTGGTTAAAATTCGGAACTATTTGTAATCTGTCATCGATATATTGAGGTTAGGCTCTTAATGTTAATCGTGGGGAATATTATTTTTTTAAACATTAAAAATAAAAAATTATATGATTTTGAACTTGATCCATACTTTCATCCTCTAAGCCTAATGAGCTCCACCAGCACAAGGGATGCACAAGGGTTGTAAATTGTAAATTGTAAATTAAATTGTAAATTGTAAAAAGGACAGGACCCAAAACTGAACCTTGTGGCACACCTTTAGTCATGGCCAAGAATTCAGATTGTGCTTGACCTAACTTCACACACTGCCGCCTAGAACGGGGGTTCCCAAAGTCGGGGTCGCGACCCACAGGAGGGTCGTGAGCCGCCGCGGGGGGGTCGCCAGATGATTTCCATTTTTTGTTTTTTTACCAAAAAGAAAAAAAAATTGTCAGGCCACTGAACTTAGAAGCAGGCCAGGACGCGTGAATACTTTACCCAAGGCAGTTGTCCTTCCGCGTTCGGTTTGCACGCCCTGATTGGCCTCTCAGCGCCCAATCGCGTTACTCCTAACGCTCGCTCCTAACTTTCAGAACTTCTCTCAGTTCCACAAGTCCATCACATCAGCTACCTACCTGCATCAATATACTACTAACTATCAACTAACTCGCTACCGCCGTGCATCAATATACTAACCAACTAGCACATCAATGCACTAACTACTACCGCCGTGCATCAATATACTGCAGTGCTACCGCCGTGCATCAATATACTGCTACCGCCGTTTATGTCTAATAAACTAGACTAAATATAGCCTATAGAACAGATTTTTACAGCCTAACGTTAATATAGAGATGAAAACAATACGTTATTTATATTGATGTGATGTCGATTGATATGAATAACGCGTTACGTTAATATAGAGAGATGAAAACACTACGTTATTTATATTGATGTGATGCCGATTGATATGAAGAGATGAAAACACTACGTTATTTATATTGATGTGATGCCGATTGATATGAATAGCGCGTTACGTTAATATCTGAGATGAAAACACTACGTTATTTATATTGATGTGATGCCGATTGATATGAAGAGATGAAAACACTACGTTATTTATATTGATGTGATGCCGATTGATATGAAGAGATGAAAACACTATGTTATTTATATTGATGTGATGCCGATTGATATGAATAGCGCGTTACGTTAATATAGAGAGATGAAAACACTACGTTCTGTTTCGTAATGGATCTCGCTCAGCGTCACAACTGCACTATACTTCACTCGTGCACGCGCACTGAATAAAAAATTCCACAATGTACCTTTACATCCCAACATTCGTCTGGCCACACCCCTATCAGCTTACCTTCATAAGCAGGTGTGTGGTCACCTACTCGCCTCCTTCTTCGCTTTCACCACAAGGAAGTGCCTTCGGTAGATCCCCACTTGACGAGGTTGCTAGTTGAAGAAAGTTGAGACGTGTTTACATTGTGCTTATTTTTTTCTTCTCTCATAAATATTCAAGAGAAAAATCTAAGTCATAATGTCTACTTCGGAGAGTCGCAGAGCCACTCTCCACCAGCGGTTCTCCATTTCCGCCTCCGTCGTACGTCCTGGTGCTGGGCTGTTGCCTCTTTCGTGGTTGACAGCCACGCCCGGTAGGCGTCCGATGGGTAGTTTGCCTCTCCAAGGAGCTGGTGCACCGGTGCTGCTGCCGCCGCGGTGGCCTGGTCGTAGCTCTGGTTCCTCTGCTTCCGGGGAATTGTCCGTTGTTGAGCGGCCGGTTCCTTTGATTCCGGAGGATTTGAGACGCAAACTTTTTTGCGTCTGCTCGCTCCCGTCGCAAGGTGGTGGCTTGCAGACGCGAACGGCCTGGATTTGGTGAATTGCTGGAGCCCAGTGAGGATGCGTCGGTCTCTACCTGCCCGATGGAAACAGAGGATTACATGGTAGAGGCAGACGGGTTCTTATTTGAAGGCCCGGTAGAGGCAGGGATCCCGCCCGTCCAGGTAACACTGGAGGGGGGTGAAATGTCTCCTTGGGGCGCCTTGTTTGAAGACGTCGAGGAAGACCCTCGGACTCATCGACAGGATGCCCTACTATCAGCCACATCGGAGTGTGGCTCCTTGACCAGTCGTAGCCTGCTGCATGTGAGGGATGCGGGCTCGGTGGAAGAAAGTCTGCAGGGGGAACTGCAGGCTTAGTTTCCCGAGCTTATGGCGGTGGCGGCCGCTGCAAACGGCGTGCCGCTGCCGCAGCCACTGCCTGTTCCTGTCCCTGATGATCTCATAGGTCATCTCTGGCAACGTCGCCTTGTGAGAGGGGTGGACGTTGTCTACCCATTTTTCCCCTCAATGGGGGCCTATGTTCGTCGGGGCCAGGTTGTATCCCACATCATGGGCCTCACCCCCGCCTACGTACCAGTTACGAGGGTGACAGGTTTGGTCGACGGTATGAGAGAGGGCGTGCCGCGGCTTGATAGGCCGATGGCCGTGCTCCTCTGTCCGGAGGTGGTGTGGGAGCCGTTATGCAAGCCGGTTCCGCAAGGTAAATCGGCAAGGTGGTTGGCGTACTGGAGCGACCAGTCATTTATCGCCGGAACACAATCTTTAGCCGCGGCGTCTAACATCGCGCAGCTGGCAAGATTCGTGTCCGGGGTATTGACGGGCGGCATGGAGCTGAGTGATGAACAACATGACCAGCTCACCCAGGCGGCAGGAGCTGTCCTGCATCTGACGCAGCTGCAGGCTATAGCCGCTGGGAAAGTGCGTGCCCTGGCGACTCTGAACCAGCGCCACCTTTGGCTGGAGCAGGCTCGTGTACCGGAGAAGACAAGAAGTCCTCTTCTGACGGCACCCCTCTCCGATGCTGGACTGTTCGGGACGGCCCTGCAATTGATGACCTCAACGTGCAGAGAGATGGCAGAGGAGAGATCCGTGCTCCAACCCCATTTTCCCCCTCCCGACATCGCCGGTGGAGTCAGACGGCTACCACGTCGTCGAGCTACCTCCGCCGTGGCTGCTACTGCCTCCACCGCCACTGCTGGCCCGTCGAAGAAGGCCAGGAGGAGAGACGGTGCTGCTGCTGCTGCAGCCGGCCCATCTACGACCGGAGGAGACGGTAGGGATCGCCGTGACCAGCAACCGATTGTCTACCGTCCCTCCGGGGCTTCTCGGGGTGGCAAAGCCCGAGCGGCTCGAGGCAGCAGACGCCGCTAGACCCAGTGACTTTTTTCCCCTGCGGTCCCCTCTGTTTACCCCTCCCCGGCCTCTCATATTATTTGTTTGCTCATAAATAAAAAGTCCCCTCTAAAGGGGGACTGTATTTTTTGTTAAACAAACTGTGTGTTTCTTCACCAAAACATATGATGAGGTTGCAAAGTGTGAATCTGCACTAGTATACATTGATAGAAGGGTTACGTTCGTGTTATGAGCTTAAGCAAGGTCTGCAGCATACACTCGGTTATAGAAAGGTTTCTATCTCGGCCTGACACTCCACATGCAGGTAGAAGCTGGTTGTATGGTCTGTTGCTTACACAAGAAGTAATGTTGAGCTACAACACTGTTGTGTTAGTTGCAGTAATGCTCATACACACGTTCCACGGCCTAGCCGTTACTCTCTCTGTTGTGAAGGGCCAGATTAAAACTGAGAATCTACCTTTATTGTTTGATATACTTTGTATATTATTTATATATACACGGAATATCCCTTTACCTGCGTTCAAACCAGAGTAATATTCGCTCTCCTTATTGGACGGCGCCCTAGGCGCCACCTCGCAAGCCCCCAACGTCAGGTTCAAAGACAAGTTCAGGCATGTCAGAACATGCCCGGAGACAGCGTATTGATCCCAGACAAGGACTGCGGTTTGGGACTAGATAATCACTTAAGTATATATACAGCGCAAGGTGCGCACAGCAGTAGATCACCTGCTTGTCCATCTAAACAAGCCAACGTAGTTCATCGTGTAAATTGAGCACTCGTGCGTTGAGAACATGTGCTAATAGAATAGTAAAGTGTCAGAGTTTAATGCAGTAACGTCAAGTTCGACCTAATCTAATGTGAAGTAAATAGTCGTTCATTTATTGTATATCGTGCAACCACAGTTCGTTCGTGTGTAGCATTACCCAGCGGTTCGTCGTGTTTTTAGCTAGTGTACCTTAGCCAGGGTGTGTGGCCTAAATCCGTCGCCCGCACCCGAGGAGGCCTAGTCGGAGAACCGTTGGACATGTGCACAGGAGAACCAGCGTCGGCGATTGCAGAACCATTACTGGTTGGATTATATTGATTTGGAACGTGTTACCCGGAGAAGAGCCTCGTTGATTTCCACTGTTGTTTGGGATTCAACCTCATGAGGATTACAACTCGGGCTGGCCTCATAGACAGAGGCTGGCTAGCTGTCATCAGTGCTATCGAGCATTTGGATTACAATTATTGCTTTGCTGCTGATCGTTGGATTTACAAGGACCGACTCCTGTACATGGAGTCTCTTTATTCTTCATTGAATCAGACTGAGTATCCGAACATTCCTCTACCCTCCAGGCCTTACACCCCGGAGGGAACCCATTGTCTCCAGGCGGTACCAGCGTTGCCTTATATAGTTGCTATTATATGACAGGTGGCGTCAACTTAGACCCATCGTAGGAATCCTGCTATTCCCAGTGACTCATGCTGCTGACTGACTTTATTCATATTCTTCGCCATACAAGCGCGACCCTAATTCTCATTCTGTAACCTAATGTTGCATAATAATAAAATAGCCTCAAATACTATTTCTTTGTCAATGCCGTGTTCTTGTGAGTGTTCACCATCTATATTTGATGTACTGTCTGGCCAGTAATTAAAGTACATAACTAGCAGTGGTTTAATCTATCACAATATTTAATACAGTCAGGGTTTTGTAACCCCTCAGTTACAATTGGTCCTTCGAGTGTAATATTTAATATAATATTAATATTGACATGGCCAGCGGTGAACACTCTCCAAGCGGCTCCCCTAAGCTAGAACGCCCGCAGCGCAAACGTCAGCTACCTCCATATCTGGAGGACTTCGCTGTCGTTTTACCCCCTAGCTTATCTAAACAGTCGTTAAATACGGATAAATCGGATAGTTTAAGCATGCCCAATCCTATCGACTTGGCGACCCCGCCAGTAGAGACCCCAGTGGGTTCAAGCCAAACTGACTTAGCTCACGGGGGGGACCAAGTGGGACATGACGTGACTATACCTCCAGACAGCGTCACCGGGATAGACCCCGGAGCGCTCCAGGAGAACAGATCTCCAACAAGCACTGTCAGCACCCGATCACCTCCGTCAGTGTCATCCCCCAGCGAGGCGGACCAGAGACTGGCGCAAGCCTTGATCGCCACACTGACAGCTTCAACCGAAAGAGACCGACTCCAGGGTGAGCGCGACCGGCTTCAAGCAAAGACGCTTAGTGAGCGCGAACACTCTGCCACGGAACGAGAGCGCCTCCACGCGCAACTCCAAGCACAAGCCCTTAGTGAGCGCGAACACTCTGCTACGGAACGAGAGCGCCTCCGGGCGCAACAATTAAGTGAGCGCGAACACTCTGCTGTGGAACGAGAGCGCCTCCAGGCTCAACAAATGAGCGAGCGCGAACAACGAGAGCGCCTTCAGGCGCAACAATTGAGCGAGCGCGAACACTCTGCAGCGGAACGAGAGCGCCTCCAGGCGCAACAATTAAGCGAGCGCGAACACTCTGCAACGGAACGAGAGCGCCTCCAGGCGCAACAAAGGAGTGAGTACGACCGCATCAGACTGGAGGAGAGACGCCTTCAGACGGAAGAGAACATCGAACGAGACCGCGCCAATGCACAGCGCGACGCCGCCAATGCACAGCGCGAAGCAGAGCGCGACACCGCCAATGCGCAGCGCGAAGCAGAGCGCGACCGGCTGCAGGCGCAGATGATAGAACAATTGATCGCCAGGGCGACACCCCCTCTCTCCGCACGGAGCTCCCGGAGATCATCACGACAAGGGTCCAGGGCACCGTCCCCTACCCGACAAAGCTACCCGGGACCCGGCCAACAGGAAGAACCTGCCTACGTCTCCGAGACCCCTCCCCGACCGGTCCATACGAGACCCAGCCAACGGGAAGAACCGGCCTACGTCGCCGAGAGACTAACTAGGAGACTCCAGGACCTAGAGGAGGAAGAGGAGGGATATCAAGCCCACCAGCACGAACATACTTTGGACCAAGAGGCCCAGTACAGCCCCGACTTCAGCCCCGAGTCACTGCACTACAAACCCCCGACCCAACTCAAGGGTGAGTTTGACGTACAGTCAGCACCGAGGAACAGCACCTGGGGACCCGGCCTCTGGTACCCACCAAGTATTAACCCACGACCACCCATACGGGGAGACTCGCCCAGGAGGCCTCTTCCCCTACGCTCACCAATGAACCAGCCATCCATGGCATCTTACCTTGGCACACCGACGTTCCCAGACTTTACGCGCGAGGACAGAGCACAGTACACGGAATTACGCATGTGTTTAGAGACTATGATGTCCGATGTCCACGACGAGTCGTACAAATATGCCATCCTCCTCAAGCATCTCAAGGTGCCCAGAGCGCATAACATAGCGCTGGCATATTCCAACTCAAGCACCCCATACTCCGCGGCTCTGGTGGCCCTCGACGCGCGCTATGGACGCATATGGGATTACGTGATCCAAGAAATACGAGATATCGACCGCCTCCCCCCAGCCAAAGACAATAGAGCACTGGATGACCTCTCTATCAAGGTACAATCCCTCGTGGGGATGCTGGGGTCCCAAAAGGAGAAGGGGAGATATGAACTGTATGCAAATTCTAATGTGGAGCGGATATTGGAGAAGCTCCCTCCAGCCCGCCAAGAGCGTTTTCGGCGGCAGAGAGACCACCGTGACCCCAACGGCCCAGAACCATCCCTCCTAGACCTGGCTGCTTTCCTCGCAAGGGAAGTTAGCAGTCTACGACTGGACACATTCGTGTGGAGTGGCTCTAGCCCAAGAGATGGACCTCGGAGGTCCAGCGATAATCGCCGGTCAGTGACAGTTATGCACCAGGCCGAGTCAGTGCCGCAGCACAAGAACCACAGCACCCCCCACGTGAAGGGGAAGTGGAAGATTGTATGCCAGTACTGTGAAAATGAACATTGGCTGTCTCAATGTGACACCTTCAAGAAGCTGACCGCTGACGAGGTGAGTCAGTGGATCAAAGCCAACCGCCGCTGCTTCCGCTGCGCGCGCAGCCATATGGCAGCTGAGTGCCGCCTAAAGAAAAGATGCAGCAAGTGCGACGGCGCCCACTTGGAGGTCCTGCACGACAGCAACAAGAGGAGACCCGTACCCCCAAGCAGCTCGAGAGTGAACGTCATGTACATAGACCCTGCGAAGAGCGGGAGCTCCCGAGTGCTCTTGAAGGTGGTCCGAGTGCTCCTAAGCTACGAGGACAAGGTCATGGACACTTACGCCGTCCTAGATGATGGGTCAGAAAAGACTCTCCTCCTCGCATCCGCCGCAGCCCGGCTGGGTCTGCGGGGGAACGAAGAAACAATGACAATCCGTACCATTAGAAGAGACCTGAAGACCATAAAGGGTGAAAATGTCTCCTTCACGATAGCAGCGGTCGAGCAGCCCAAGAAGCAGTATAGCATCACTAACGCCTTCACCAGCCACGACATAGGCCTGTCACGGTACACCTACCCCATCACAAAGCTGACGGAGAAATACGTGCACCTACGTCAACTACCTATACCGCTCATCGACGACGCCACCCCGACCCTGCTCATAGGATCCGACCACGCACACCTCATCGTCCCCACGGACCGGGTCCACATCGGGCCCAGAGGCTGTCCAGCAGCGGTCGAGACCCGCCTGGGTTGGACACTACAAGGCCCCCTCTCCGGGTCTTCCAACCGACCGACAGCC
Organism: Notolepis coatsorum; assembly: GCF_963971535.1. Classification (NCBI taxonomy): domain Eukaryota; kingdom Metazoa; phylum Chordata; class Actinopteri; order Aulopiformes; family Paralepididae; genus Notolepis; species Notolepis coatsorum. The sequence continues at coordinate 91,073,815 of NC_140183.1, forward strand.
CCTCGCTGCCTCTACACGAGGATAAACGAAGACGACACCACCCTCTTGCAGCACGTCGAGAGGCTATGGACATTAGACGCGATGCCCTTTAAGAATGAAAAGAAACTTGTTCGCTCAAAGGAAGACACTTATGCCATAGCCCTCCTCGAGCAGAAGACAAAGAGAGTCGAGGTCAACGGAGTGATGAGATACGCAACTCCACTCTTGAGGCGAGAGGGTATGCCCACCCTCCACGCCTCAAAAGAAGCGACAGAGCGATATCTACTGAACACCGAGCGGCGTCTAGCCAAAGACACCACTCAAGCCACTGTGTACCGCGCTGAGATCGACAAGCTGATCACAGCGGGACACATAAAGAAAATGTACATTCAAGAGGCCGACCAGACGACTGAATCCTGGTACGTGCCCCACCACAAGGTCCACCACAACGGCAAGGATCGCATTGTATTCAACTGCAGCTACCAGATCGGACTACAGAATCTGAATAAAGAACTCTTGCCCGGCCCGACACTCGGCCCCTCTCTCCTCGGCGTACTACTACGTTTCCGCCAAGACAAGGTGGCCATCAGCGGCGACATCAAAGGGATGTTCCTGCAGGTGCGACTAGTGGAGGAGGACAAGCCCCTGCTGCGGTTCCTATGGAGAGAGAGGATCAACGATGAGCAACCATCCATCTACCAATGCTGTGCTACGTTCGCACTACAAAAACATGTGACAGAAGACCCTGAAGCTGACGAGGAGGTCAGACAAAGTGTAGAGAGGAGTTTCTACGTGGACAACTGTCTGCAAAGCGTCTCGACGCCAGAAGAAGCCGAAGCTCTCCTACTCAAGCTCCGCGCCTCACTGATCAAAGGCGGCTTTGATCTCCGGCAGTGGGCCAGCAGTGACCCTCAAGTACTTCGCAGCCTCTCCCCAGAGACAAAGGCAGCAAGCAGCGAGACCTGGATGGCGACCACCCCAGGTGAAGCACAGGAAATGACATTGGGCCTAGTCTGGCGCTTCAAAACAGACTCGCTCCATTACAAATACAAACCCCTGACCCCGGAGCAGGGAAGGTCGACCCCTCTACCGACCACCAGACGGAGCGTATACAGAACACTCGCAAGTCAATACGACCCGCTGGGGTGTATCCTACCTTACACCACTCGGGCGAAAATGATTGTACGAGAGCTGTGGGACAAGGAACAGGGCTGGGACGACCCCATACCCGACCACCTAGCTTCCACCTGGAGAGTGTGGGAGAGAGAACTCAGCTCACTCCAAAATGTGAACATACGCCGGAGCTACTTCCCACCCACAGTGCGGCTGGAGACGTGCCAGATGGACCTGCACGTCTTCAGTGACGCCTCGGAAGTGGCCTACGGTTCGGTGGCTTACTTGCGGGCCCGAGAGGAGGGAGGAGAAATACACACAGCCTTCATCCTGGCTCGCTCAAGGATAGCCCCCCGCAAGCAACAATCGATCCCGCGTCTAGAGCTCTGCGCAGCTCTGGTAGGCGCGCAACTCGCCACGTTAATCCAACGTGAACTCACCATCCCGGTGCAAAGAACAATCTTGTGGTCAGACTCCATGACCGTACTCACATGGATCCAGTCCGATTCTTGTAGATACAAGGTCTTCGTGGGAGTCAGAATCACAGAGATTCAAGACCTGGTAGGATCAGCGTGCTGGAGGTACGTGGACACGAAACAGAACCCAGCCGATGTCATCACACGGGGGATGTCCCTAGATGACCTCACACGTCACAATATCTACAGTGATGGTCCTGAGTTCCTCAAGCTCCCGGAGGAAGAGTGGCCTACCCCCACCCCACGGGAGGCTAGTGAAGAGGAGGCAGAGATCAAGAAATCTATGTTCTGTGGATTGACGCACACCCCAGTCCCCACTGATCCTAACATAGACGACTGCCTCACCTTTGAGAGTGCGCAGCTAAAAACATTCCTGTGGCACCACCCTGAGGTTCCCCCCACTACAGACATTGACGCATCGAACTACGCAGAGGCAGAACTCCTTCTGCTACAGCGAGCCCAAAGAGACTCGTTCCCCGATGAGCTAGACTGCCTGCAGGGAACAAAGCCAATCCCGTCAGACAGCAGACTGCTCCACTTGGCCCCTGAGCGCGACACCCATGGCCTCATCAGGGTGGGTGGTCGTCTGAGACGGGCCCCGGACTTAACGGATGACGTCAAGTATCCTATAGTCCTCAACAGCCGACACAAGGTCACTGAGCTCATCATAAAGAAATACGACGAGGATGTGCACCACGCTGGGGCAGAGAGAGTCTTCGCTGAGATCCGACGCCGTTATTGGATACTGCAAGGAAGAGAAGCAGTACGTCGCTTCCAGCGGACCTGTCTAGACTGTCGCAAGTGGCGAGCACAGCCCAGTATACCCATGATGGCCGACCTGCCTCCCTGTCGCCTCCGACTCGGCGAGAAGCCCTTTCACTCCACGGGCGTGGACTGCTTCGGCCCGCTCTACGTGAAGAAAGGAAGAGGGACAGAGAAGAGGTGGGGCATTGTATTCAAGTGCATGACCACCAAGTACACATAGAACTCCTTCCGACCATGAGTACGGACTCATTCCTCATGTCCTTCCGGAGATTCACAGCGCGAAGAGGAAAACCGTCTACGTTGTTGTCTGATCACGGGACAAACTTCAAAGGCGGAGAAAGAGAGCTGAGAGAGAGCTTCCAGGCCATGGGCCCAGAACTTAAGACCCACCTCGCTCCCTATCAGATCGAATTCCAGTTTAACCCCCCGAACACCCCTCACTTCGGGGGAACCTGGGAAAGAGAAGTACGTTCCATAAAGACAGCTCTGTACGCCGTGCTTGGGGCCCAGACCGTGGCGGAAGAAGTCCTCACGACAGTCCTCACGGAGATCGAGGGAGTATTGAACTCAAAGCCCCTCGGTTACGTCTCAAGTGATGTAGCAGATGTCGACCCAGTCACCCCCAACACTCTCTTGATGGGGCGGCTGGACCCTGCGCTTCCACAGACGGTGTACAGACCTGAAGAAGCGAACGGCCGAAGAATGTGGAGGTACAGTCAAATATTGGCTGACCAGTTTTGGAACAGTTTCCTCCTCCACTACCTACCGTCTCTCCAAACCCGTCAGAAGTGGGTAAAGGACAGAGACAACTTACAAGTGGACACAGTCGTTATGATCATAGACCAGTCACTACCCCGAGCTATGTGGCCGGCCGGCCGCGTAAGCAAGGTGATCACTGGTGCCGACGGGAAGGTCAGAGCGGCAGAAGTTATTGTCCAAGGGCGGACCTACACCCGACCCGTGGCGAGGCTGATAGAGTTGCCGAGGCTCCCTGACTCCCCTGATGACGATCATGACCCACTGACTTTGTAGATTGCCCTACTCCTCACAACAGACATTGAGCAGTTGACTGGACTATTAATCTGTCTCCCTTAACTAATTAGGTGCGGACTAATTAGGAGGCGGCTGTTGTGAAGGGCCAGATTAAAACTGAGAATCTACCTTTATTGTTTGATATACTTTGTATATTATTTATATATACACGGAATATCCCTTTACCTGCGTTCAAACCAGAGTAATATTCGCTCTCCTTATTGGACGGCGCCCTAGGCGTCACCTCGCAAGCCCCCAACGTCAGGTTCAAAGACAAGTTCAGGCATGTCAGAACATGCCCGGAGACAGCGTATTGATCCCAGACAAGGACTGCGGTTTGGGACTAGATAATCACTTATGTATATATACAGCGCAAGGTGCGCACAGCAGTAGATCACCTGCTTGTCCATCTAAACAAGCCAACGTAGTTCATCGTGTAAATTGAGCACTCGTGCGTTGAGAACATGTGCGAATAGAATAGTAAAGTGTCAGAGTTTAATGCAGTAACGTCAAGTTCGACCTAATCTAATGTGAAGTAAATAGTCGTTCATTTATTGTATATCGTGCAACCACAGTTTGTTCGTGTGTAGCATTACCCAGCGGTTCGTCGTGTTTTTAGCTAGTGTACCTTAGCCAGGGTGTGTGGCCTAAATCCGTCGCCCGCACCCGAGGAGGCCTAGTCGGAGAACCGTTGGACATGTGCACAGGAGAACCAGCGTCGGCGATTGCAGAACCATTACTGGTTGGATTATATTGATTTGGAACGTGTTACCCGGAGAAGAGCCTCGTTGATTTCCACTGTCGTTTGGGATTCAACCTCGTGAGGATTACAACTCGGGCTGGCCTCATGGACAGAGGCTGGCTAGCTGTCATCAGTGCTATCGAGCATTTGGATTACAATTATTGCTTTGCTGCTGATCGTTGGATTTACAAGGACCGACTCCTGTACGTGGAGTCTCTTTATTCTTCATTGAATCAGACTGAGTATCCGAACATTCCTCTACCCTCCAGGCCTTACACCCCGGAGGGAACCCATTGTCTCCAGGCGGTACCAGCGTTGCCTTATATAGTTGCTATTATACGACAGGTGGCGTCAACTTAGACCCATCGTAGGAATCCTGCTATTCCCAGTGACTCATGCTGCTGACTGACTTTATTCATATTCTTCGCCATACAAGCGTGACCCTAATTCTCATTCTGTAACCTAATGTTGCATAATAATAAAATACCCTCAAATACTATTTCTTTGTCAATGCCGTGTTCTTGTGAGTGTTCACCATCTATATTTGATGTACTGTCTGGCCAGTAATTAAAGTACATAACTAGCAGTGGTTTAATCTATCACAATCTTTAATACAGTCAGGGTTTTGTAACCCCTCAGTTACACTCTCTATCAGTGTTTTTCTATGTACAACATGGAATGCGGGTGTAGGATTCACACACACACAACTTGGTTTTGTTGTAAACCCTGTTCACAGTTCTGTGGGTAGCGTGCATTGTATTAGCTTGCGCTATTCATTAGCATTCTACCAAAGGTTTCATATGCTACAGTTGTTATTGTGTGTAGGGGGAAGGGTTTTGTGAGGGGGTGCCGAATAAACCCCTCCTTCCCACTTGATTGGTCAGGGGGGTTTTCTCATCTCCTGTTAGGCCAGTCAGGGCCAAGCCGTTAGGCGCCTTGGCAGGGAGGGGGGGGGGGGGGGGAAAGGGTTGCCCTGATTCTGCTCCTATTAAAAACAGGAGTTGAGTGTTGGGTTTCCCCCCGTCATGGCATACGACACTACGTACGTTGCTATGACGATGGCTTCCGTGAGTTAGATCTTTACGTACGATCTGTGGTGTCAAAGTGTCGGGTTAGAGTGTAGGACTTACGGGTCCGCTACGCTCGATTTTATGTGTAACTTGAGTCAGTTGGTCACGTGACTCGTAGTTGCCATGGCTTTTTCATTCTACGACTCACGTGGGAAGGCTCTCTGGGGAATTTCGGTCTAAATCCTCTGTGAAAGGGGTGACTGGATGTAAAAATGTAAACAGTTTTTACCCTCGGCTGTGTACAATGGGATTCATGTCTGTTGGTGCTTCCTTCTTTTTTATTAAAAAGAGTTGGAGTTTAGGAAGCACCACACCCCTCTTGTCGTTTCCCCTGGGCGCCTTGGGGATTCACTGAAAGTTCTAACTAGCCTGTTCATTGATGTGGTTGTGTCCCGACGCACGCTTAAGTGCTAGCTCGGGGTGTTCTGTTAAAGATCATGCGGGTAGCTAGTACGCCTTGGTTGCTTGTGGTTGAAACAGCGTATTTATAAAGCAACTGGGATGGAGTTTTTTTTTTTCTCTTCCGACAACCTGTTATTGGTTCTCGACGGATTCTCGTTCATATCTGGGGGATGATAACGGAATGGATCTGAACATATGTAGAGGGGTCTCACGCCCTTGGGGTGGGCCACTGAGCGCGGTTATCACCGACCGTCTGGGTGGCGCCTTCTTTTCATGTTTTAAGATCAACACGCATATCTGCCCCTTCTCCTGGAGTAGGCATGTCGGCGTGGTTAGGGCACGGGACTGGTTCTGGTCACGCTGGTCCAGGTCAGTTAACCCGTTGTCCGCCGGGGATGCAGATCTGCTGTTCTGGTACCCTGAGGGACTTGGGCTTTTTTCGGGGGGTAAAATGCCGGGTCGGCCTGGGGTGTCACAAGGTTAGGCGTTATAGAGACCCTTGTTGGGTACTCTTTTGTACCTGGCACTATTATGGGGGCTGGTTCTCTCTTTTTTTTTTTTTTTTTTTGCTCCTCTCTCACGCATGGCGGAGGGAGGGCTGTCGGGGTGGTCTTCGGGACCTTCTCTAGTAACCCTGTGTGCGTCCCAGGCCGCCGGGTCCGGTCCGAAGTAAAGTTCGTTGATACCGTAGACTTGGGATAACCCTTTTTTCTTGAGGGGTTATAGGAACAACCACCGCATAGGTTAACGACAAGGTGGTTGGTTCCCTGGTGTGTTGGAGCAGAGTCAACTCCCGGGTTACCCGGTTGAGTGTGCCCCTGCACATCCATGACGTCTGCCACTCATGTCAGCCTTTTCTGCCTCAACCCCTCTGGGTGGGTTTTTTTTAATGGAGGCTTTGTCATGGTGATCAACAACGCCAGCATACGCCCCTTCCGCCGGGGCGGCTGTTTTCAGCTGACTCCTTTGGCGCCTGTCTCGTCCGCAGTGCTCCAGGCTCAGGTTACAGCCTGTTGCCTGGTTTCCCCGGTGCGCTGCCTGCTTCCGTTGGGTGACCTTTTTGTGTGCTTACGGCCATGCTGACTGCCTGTTCTGCAGGGTCAGTGTGCCAGGCGGTGTGCTATTGGGGGGAAAGGGCCCGCTCTTGGAGGGGCCTTATCCGAATACGCTGGCGATGTGGGGGGCGGTGTCACTAAGTGACCACCTGGTGGGGTCTTGATGCCTGGCGTCATGTGGTGTGGCCAGACGAATGTTGGGATGTAAAGGTACATTGTGGAATTTTTTATTCAGTGCACGTGCACGAGTGAAGTATAGTGCAGTCGTGACGCTGAGCGTAACCATTACTCACAGAACTTGGTTATAGTTATAACCTATCGTTATTTATATTGATGTGATGTCGATTGATATGAAAACAATACGAGGAAATGGGCGATGACTTGGGCTGTGGAACTGAAAGCTAGGCGCAACGCCATTGGGCGCTGAGAGGCCAATCAGGGCACGCAAACCAAACACGGAAGGACAACTGCCTTGGGTATAGTATTCACGCGGCCAGGACAGTGTTTCTAGTTGCAGCAGCGCAATAGTTAGAATAACCTAGGTGGGGAACAACCAGGAGATCACTGCAACTCACACAAGTTGGAGAACTATCTCTCTCTCTCTCTCTCTCTCTCTCTCTTGCTCTCACACACACACACAAAAGGAGCCGCATGTGATTGGTGGAGGCGGGACCCTTACAAAAAACTGTTGTTGCTAATCATTGACACATGCTAGCCTGTAATAATCCCCCCCAGAAAAATCTACTTTGCATTTGATATATTGCAAATATATGCCATCACACACACTGGCATTTAACACTTTGATCGCCATGGTTAAATTCATAATTTACCATCCCTCGCCATCTCTATTTGTCTATGGAGAAGTTCCCCTTCTTTGCAGGGCTATAACTTTTTAAATTGTATTGCTAAATTGACATTATTATGGCCCATTCAATGTCCTATATCTATTGTTCAGGGTGTAGCAACGTTATACTTTTTCATTCACATATTCATACTAAAATACGGTCTAAAGTATAAGTATGTTTTTATCGTTTTCTGCAGCTTTCTCCAGAACTTGATTTATAGCCCTAAATGCATTATATTGATGATCAAATACAGTTTGGTAGGAATCTGTGCGAGATAAAAAATTTCAACTGGACGTGGTTCTAGGAGTTACTACGTATGATCTGATGTTGACCGGATGGGCGGGGGGTCGTTTATAATTCCGTGGGCAACGTTATATCATTCATCTAGTGTGGGTGATATGATCATCAGAGCAGTTAGTAAAGAACACGTTGGAAAATAACGCTGGATCTTACCGTATCTTCCTCGCGCCGTTGGGCGATGAGCGTGGAGCAGAGATATTCCTATTATGGGATGTATAAATTAAATACCCGATCCATTTCCAGGTTGTATAATAGTATATACGTCCAAATCATGTTGTTTGTCGAGTTATTTGCACCGATCGGTGTTCACTGTGTCAAGATGGAGTCCTGCTAATGATAGCGAGTGCCCGGATGAAATATGGGTGAGCACCACTTCATCCACATGACTTCCTGTTGGGCGATCTGCCGATCGGCCACCAGATGGCGCTCTTGAACCGTTAGAGAGTTGAGTGGAGCTCAGCAGTATATCTCAGGTCCCCGGGGGAGAAATATGATTTCGATCACAGATTTTTGAAATATTGATATCAAAGACGTGTTACGGCGTCTTCGGCAGAATGAGCATGGCAGGCAATGACGAGTTTCGGCGTTTCCGGCGATTAAAGTGTTAAAGGGTTAGAATTATAAAATGTATATGTGGTGTTATGATCAGGGCTGAAGTTGAATAAAAGATTGTATTATTTTCAATCTGACATTACAAAAAAACTGAAAATCCATCAAAATCAGTGTTGTTGCTAATCATATATGCTAGCCTGTTTTTTAACAATAATTTGTGATGCCATCACAAACACTGGCATTTAAAGGGTACAAATAAAAAAATGCCTACACCAGAATGCAGGAAATGAAGTCTTTGTAACAAGAAATGTCCTGGTGTGGGACCCCCAGACCCCCTGCTTAAAAAGTGGCCTGACTGGGGCTATATTTTGCACTATATTTCCTGGCCTGAATGATTTCCCCAGTCCGGCCCTGGTTAAAAGCCTCCAATGCTTATTAGTGTGTGTGCGTTTGAATGTGTGCATGTTTTAACCATACATTTCCATTTATTAAAAAATGTAAATTTTTTTTTTTTTTTTTTTTTTTTTTACCTCCTATAATAGTGGGGGTCGCTCTGACACCGTTATTTTTGGGTCGCGGCCTGAAAAGTTTGGGAACCCCTGGCCTAGAAGATATAATCCTGAAACCAGACATAGGCATTATCATCCAACCCAATGTTAGATCGTTTCTGTTGACAGAATCCGGCTATAGGGCGACAATAATGTGGTCAAGAGGCATGGTTTCTATCTTTAGCCTTTAACTGGCGTGGTTTATTTATTCACATGGCAGAGCAGCAGTTCTATAGTTCTCCTCTCACTGAGAGGCTGGGGGGAAAGAGAAAGAGTGGGAGGAGACATCTATATTTATACTCGCCACCTGGTGGTGTTCCTGAGTGGCTCCGCCTAGAGCGCCCTCTAGTGGAAACAGTTATATATGCAGTTAGACAGTTACTAACAATCCTACACAGAGCCTCTGACTTCAACACTCCCACTTAGGGTTTGTATTAGCATACTGGATAACTTCTTTGAAAAACATTTTACAAAGGAAATAATATAATCCAAAACATCAACAGGGTATGACAGTCAATATTTACACATTAAACATGACCCTTGCAAATCCCTTCAATTTTTATTTGGAACAGGTTTCCTCATAGTGTCTGCAACCCTGTCGTCCGTTGGACAGTAAACCAGTGTCATTCTTTCTTCTCTGATGACAGATCTGAAGAAATGATATTTTCTATATGGACATGTTTACATCTATGTTGACACACTGGGTTCCTAGCAATCACAATGGTTCCCTGGTTGCCCTCATAAACAACAGCCTTCATATAATATACACAGTGTCCATAATTTTTTTTTTTTTTTACTTTATTTTTTAGCGTTTATCGCTTTTCTGGTCAAGCATGACCGACAGATACAGGGTGAAACGGGATATAGAGCAGGGGAAGACATTCTGGCAAATGACGGCGGGTCCGGGAATCGAACTCGGAGTCCACCAGATCCGTGACGCAGCACGGTTTTCCCCGACGCAGAAATAGCGCCGAGATATGCGGTGAGCTACTGGAGCTCCCCGTGTCCATCATTTTTAAATGATGTTGACAAAACGCCCCTCATCTTCAAAAACCACCATATTTGGTATAGACTAGGATACATTCCAATGACCTATTACATATTAAGCAATATACTCATAATCTTATCTCCATCACTTCTAGCAGTTGTTCTGGATAAATACACTCCTGTATGGTCATAGCTAGAACCATATATTCGGCTTCACAAGTTGATGGTGCCACTGTGGGCTGCTTCTTTGTTTTCCACGAAACCAGTGAGCTGTCTGTGTTCAAACTCACACAATATCCTGTGGTACTCCTTCCTACATGTGGTGTCAGCTGCCCAGTCTGCATCACTGTAGGCTTTAAGTCCTAGACCCTCGCTGCTCTTTCTGAAACACAGTTGTTTATCTGCTGTACCTTTAAGATAACAAAAGACATGCTTGCCTGTAATCCAAATGCTCCTCTGTGGGGTCAGCAAAATGCTGTGACAGTCTACTCACTACAAACCATCGGTCAGGGCGGGTACACATTGTTAAATAAATGAGGCTACCCACAGCTTCTCTGTACATTTTTACATCTGTCAGTTTCTGAGCATCCTCCTGATAGTTGTTGATCACATGGTGTTTCCCTTGATCTACATTCTTACATGTCTAAACGTTTCAGGGTCTTTCCCACATAGTTACATCATTGAGAACAGTTTCAGGGTCTTTCCCACATAGTTACATCATTGAGAACATGGTAAGTCATCCACCTCTGTACTTAAACATGGGATTAAACATAGGATCCATTTCAGTATTTAGACATGGACACCTCTGTACTTTAACATGGAATTAAACATAGGATCCATTTCAGTATTTAGACATGGACTCTTAATCAGGTATTTAAACCTGGATTCTACTCCTCCCGTATTTAAACCTAGAGTATCATCCTCCTGCATCTAATGGCGCTTTTCCACTGCATGGTACCTACTCTACTCTACTCTACTCTACTCTACTCTACTCTACTCTACTCTACTCTACTCTACTCTACTCGGTATTTTCGGTTTTCCATTACCAAAGTACCTGGTACCAGGTACTTTTTCGGTACTTTTTGGGTACTATTTTAGTCCCTGCTCTGTCGTGGTTCCAAGCGCGAGCCAAGCGGGTAGAACTGGTACTAGAAAAGTCACGTGAAACACTGCAGACCACTGATTGGTCAGAAGAGAGACGCGTCACTCGTTGGAGAGTCTGAACGAAAACAGAAAGCCGCCATCTTTAATGTCTCGCATAGGATTTCATTATGGTTGAACTGCAGCAGGCACAAGTTCAATAAACAAACGATACAGTCACTGTGTATTCTGCCTCATTTATTGATTAAACAAAACCGACATCAACACAATTTGCCACCGAGCCGAGAGTTTAGTCTCGCAAAAAGATCGCTGACTTGTTAAGGTTAAGGTTATGTTGTGCTAATGTTGTGCTAGCGTTTTAGCATGGCTATCGTACATAGCATGATCAATATAACTCGCTATTGATTGTTTGTATGAGTAACGTTAATGCTAGTAGAATAGACACAACGTGAGGTAATCACCATCCATTTTAAACCGGTTATTACCTAATGCTAACGTTAGCAAATAGACGCGACTGGTAACGTTACAGCTTGTTAGCCTAATGCTAACGTTAACGTTAGCATAGACAGCCTAGCTAACGTTAACGCTTGTAGAATAGACACAATGAGAGGTAACGTTAGCGTTAGCAGAATAGACACAACGAGAGTCTCGTTAATGTTGTTATTGATTGATTGATTGAAAACTGTGTTTTACTCTGGCTTGCGCCTACTAGCTCACGGACATAGCTATGCTGGAGCTCTCACAGAGCTATGGAGCTCTCAGCTGTACACCAGCAGCCCCGCCTCCCCACACGGAGACAAACTGAGTACTTTATTTTAGTACCTGCAGTTGAAAAGGAACAAAGTACCAGGTACCTAAAACGAGTAGAGTAGAGTAGAGTAGAGTAGAGTAGAGTAGGTACCATGCAGTGGAAAAGCGTGGAGTACCCTCCTTCAGCAATTAAGCAGTTAGTCACCCTCCTTCAGTATTTAAACATTGGAGTACCCTCCTTCAGCATTTAAGCAATTTTCTACGAACAATACTTTGTATTTGTCGTGGCCTTCAATACCCTCCTGGATTGAATACACCCATTTCCCTCCCACTGTCTGTCTGCCCTCTGGTAACTTGGTTGAATACACCCATTTCCCTCCCACTGTCTGTCTGCCCTCTTCGGGGGACAATGTGACCTCTTTAAAGGTCGGGGTTACCCCACTGACTACCCTGTAGCAGTAATCAACGGGGGTAGGTGTACTGTCCTCCTCGTCACTCCCTTTCCGGGCATAGTCTGTCAGATACTTTGGGGGTTTGTGTTCCCTTGAGGGATACCTCCCACTGCTTGGGGCACTTGACGTCACCCTCGGGTGCTCCTCGTCATCGCCCTCTGGGGGTGGCTGACTGTCTGCCTGCACGACCGTACTAATATAAGTACACTGGGCTGATGTGTCTCTGTTTCTACACACCTTACTCTGGAGTCCAGCTCTGGCTCCTCTGTCTGTGTCTCGCTCTCACAGGTTGCCTTTGTGACAAACTTGATTAGCATGTGTTTCTGCACTCCCCCTTTACCGGGATGATAAACTAGGAAAGCGGGGCTTCCCTTGTCGTGTCCTACAAAAAGTCCTTTTACACATCTGGACTCGGCTTTCCCCTGTCCTGCAGGTACGCATAACACACTGATCCAAATCGGTGCATTCTGGCTAGATTACACTTCTTTCCTGTCAGTGCTATATACAGGGTGGTGCCCGAGTGCTTATTAAAGCACCTGTTTCTGGTGTAAGCGGCTTCTTGCACCGCATAATGCCATAGGCTCTTAGGTAAGTTACTATCTACTAGCTTACACCTAGCCATTTCGAAAAAAGGGTGCGCCATTCCCTCTCTGCCACTCCGTTCTGGTGTGGGGGATATGGACGTGACGTCTCGTGTCTTATCTTGTACCTTCTCAACAGTGATTGGAACTCTCTGTTTGTGAACTCGGTTTCGTTGTCGGACCTCAAGCATCCTACGTTACCATAAGGGGCTACGTCTGCCAGGAATTTCTCCGTGGCCTGGAGTGTGTCACTCTTTGCTTTGAGAAAGTAAACAAACACTGCCCCTGCACACATCTGTAAAAGACTGTACATATCTAAAGCCGCCTATGGACTCGTTGCTTACTGGGCCGGCTAGGTCCGTGTCAACTAATGCAAGTGGTACCCTTACTTTTTCTGTGGGATTTCTGTATCTCGGTTGAGTAAACTTCCCCGTTTTGCACACTGCACAATTTTTGTCAGGTCTACGCTTTTCACCTTCAATGTGCATGCCTTCTGTCACTGCTTGCAGTTTCAGTAAATCCTCGTAATTACAATGACCCATAATCTCGTGCCATGTCTGAATATCGTGACTGGCTGTCACGCTACACATATCATTATTATCATTACACTTGTCGTTGTCATTACACTCCGTTTGCAGATAATATATTCTCTGGTACATCTTTATGTCAAACCGTGTACCGTCAGGTTCTACAAGAAAATGTTTACCTTTATCGAAGAATACCTTGGCGCCACTTGCAGTAGTAGCTATTACAGAGAACAGTCCTTGTGGGAACGATGGTACGTAGAGAGCGTTCTTTAACGTCACCGTACGCCGGTGCCCCCTACTGTCCGTGAGGCATACCTGTGCGTCTCCTCTCTCTTGCGCCAATCCGTAGGTGCATCTCCCGTCTGCCAGCTCCATGCTGTGCCTCTCCGGGTGGAAAGTGTCGTCAAAGTTCTTGAACCGACTCCTGTCGTTGATGACATGGGACGACGCACCTGTGTCCACGATCAGTCCCCTCCTCTGGGCCCGCTGCAGCTGGGCCGGTCCGGCGATGCACGCCGTCCGCGCCCCGAAAGTGCAGTCTTCTTGTCTCGTTATTCTCCGGGCGTCTTCTCGATCCGTCTCACGTCGACCGTCGC
>NC_140183.1:91092687-91105187 GCF_963971535.1 Notolepis coatsorum
GAACACATACCAAAGTATGACAAACAAAATAAAATACTTCACCACACGAAAGAACAAAATGAGAATCACATGCATAGACTCAGAACCAGATTGGCCAAAAAACAAGAAAATGGGTTGAATCCACGTCTGAGATGCCTCCATAGGTGGGAAATATGTCCGTAGCTGCTCAGCGAGCTGGTTGAGGTGTTCTGTTATTAGGCTTTTTACAGGTTCACCCATGACAACTTTGTTTCCCTCCAAGAACGCATGAAGTGTAGGGAAACACATGAGCATAATACGCTGCCACAATAATAGCGCACCGGTCCCAGTCGCGCGCCTATGGCATTTTGGCAGGAAGTAAAGTGCATTTTGGATACATATTTTTTTTTATTATTATTATTAAAACGTACGTTTTTTATTTAAAAGTTTAGTAAATTTCATGATTTACACAGTGAAAATCCCCATTTGAAATACTGTATATTAGTTATATTTATTAGTAAAATAACACCATAGCACAGCCATTAGCCTTTTCATGTCACGCACCCCCAAGAGGGCTCTCGCGCACCACAAGGGGTGCACCCACCACAGTTTGGGAACCACTGCTCTAAGACAAACTCTAACCTTAACCAACTTCGAAAGAGCGCCTAAGCTTAACCATCCAAAAACTTGCCGTCCCACGATTGGCGCACATGTCACATGACCAGAAACGTGCTTGGCCAATCAGAGCGCAAAACGGGAACGCAGAAGGACAAGCCACTTGCTTAAAGTATAGAAGCGTCCCAAGTAGCTACGGCTACCATGTGTTGTCAAGTTATTGTTATAAGGAGCCCAGTCCAAGCTACAGCAGTCTGCATTCCCTTAACAATTGTTTGTATTGAGCCGTATTGTATTGTACCCATTCTGCAATCTGTTAAATAAAGTTTGCATCCATTCATTCTGCTATAGCATTAACGTTACCAAGCTGCTAGCCACAATGCTATACTGTTATAATGGCATATCCCAATCACGTTAGCACATAAGCTAACAAACTTCGCTGCTAGCCACAATGCTATACTGTTATACTGGCATATCCCAATCACGTTAGCACGTAAGAGAGAGAGAGAGAGAGAGAGAGAGAGAGAGAGAGAGAGAGAGAGAGAGAGAGAGACAGAGAGATAGAGAGAGTGTGTGTGTATGTGTAGGTGTGTAGGTGTGTAGGTGAGTGAGTGAGTGAGTGAGTGAGTGAGTGAGTGAGTGAGTGATGCATGATGAATTGAAAATGGGGGACCCTGATGTAAACAAGACGAAAGTCTTTCTCTGGTCTGCATCCCCTTAACAATTGTGTGTATTGAGCTGTACTGTATTGTACCCATTCTGCAATCTGTTAATAAACTTTTCAATCAATCAATCAATCAATCAATCAATCAATGAGTGTGTATGTGTGTTTTGGTTTGGAGACAGTGTGTGTGGATCTGTGTGTGCATGTGTGTGTGCGCGAGCGTGCACTTGTGTATGCATGTGCACAAGTAATGTCACTCATCTTGCTTTCAAAGTCTTCTCACACCCATCAATCACGCTGACCAGAACGCGTGTATATTTTCCCTAACGGAGTTGCACTTCCGCGTTCGGTTTGCCCGATCTGATTGGCCACTGACGTTTTTCTCAGCGCCAATCGCGTTACTCCTAACAAACTGGTTAAGCTTGGCGAGTTGGCGACTCTTTGGCTCTCTTTCGAAGTTGGTTAAGGTTAGGGTTAGGGTTAGGGTTAGGGTTAGTTGGTTAAGGTTAAGGTTAAGGTTAGGGTTAGGGTTAGGGTAACAGCCTGCTGGCGCGATTGTTAGGAGTAATGCGATTGGCGCTGAAAGAAACCTCAGTGGCCAATCAGATCGCGCAAACCGAACGCGGAAGTGCAACACGCGGCCGGAACATGATTCCAGAATCCTAATTGACCCTGCAGCAGAATATCACAACTATATGGACTGATTGACCTCACTTGTGTGTGTTGTAGGCTACTTGCCTTGCATGGGTGGGTTCTGTGTTGGTGTTTGTGGAAGAATACAAGAGACCTGAGGGATGGGAGACTTTACGTGAGTTTGTGTTTGTGTTCTGTTTCCAGATATGAGCAGTGTCAGGGCTGACCATCCGTCCACATCACACACTACTGTCACTCCACAGTAGCAGCACGGCGTCTATAAACAACACTTGACTTGCATGCAATACAAGTTGAAGACAAAGGGACATGTTCTGGGGGAATGGCCATGTTTTTTTTTGTGACCAACTTTTTATTTTCTTTAATTTTTTTTAAACAAGTTCAGAGGAAGGAGACATTCACATCAGCAGTTGAATTCCCACAGTGGCATTAAAAAAGTGTCTTTTCAGTATATAGATTGTCTGTCAGTATAGTCAATGTCATATACTGTGTAGCCTGCCTGCTTGCAGTCTCTTCCTCTGTTCTGGCGGTCCTGTGGCTGCAAGACAGCCCAGGTCGCTCCTTAACCCCCCTTCCAGCCCCCCGGGTTCACATTGACATTTTAGGGGAAGGAGGAAACCATGATGTATACATGTATAGAATACAATTTCCATTTTTTTTCCCCTTTTCCTCTACCTTTTCCTTTTTTTTTTTTTTTTTTATTATTATTATTTTTAAATGCAATGAAATGAAAAACCAAAGTAAATCATAATTGTGTTTGTTAGATAACCTCTAATCCTGTTACAAAGTAATAGAAAAAAAAAGAAAAGAAAAAAGCAACTAAAAATACAACTACAGTAAACATGCACAACATGCTTGTTGTTCATTCTCTGGTGTCAAAGTACAAGTGTTCAACCTAGTGGACTGATTTTACCTTCTGGAAATGTCCATGTTAACAAGAGTTAGACGCGTAACAGAGCTTGAATAGCCTATGAAAGTTACATGTGTTTTAGGGGAACGTCACCTCACCTGTATGTACGACTGAATGTTGTGCAAGCCTGTTACGTTACATATCTTGGGAAATGTCACTTAGGCTATAGGTAGCCAATGATTTTGTAAAATAAGTTATACAAGCTATAATTATAAGGTAGAGGTGGGTAGGCTATGGGCTATTTCATGTAATTTATGGTGGCCTATATCTGTGTCCTCTATGATAAGGTGGGTTGGTCCTTTCTGGCAGAGAGGCATAATGATAATTGGTATTTATTTATCTATAAGGCAGTTATTGGAAAGCAACCATCTTATATATATATATTTTTTTGTTTTAGAGCACTAACTTCCGGTAATGATTTTTAGCATAAGCTGAAAATCTATTCTGTGCTGACCAGGGACGTGCACAGGACTTTAGAGGGGCAGGTGCTCAAAGGCTGAAAAGGGCACTGGGCCTGTGCTATTTTTGGGGGGCCTTTTTGGGTGGGAGGGGCCTTTTTATGCTTTTGGGGGGGGTTTGGTGATCAAATATTGAATATTGAACTATAATAATCAGTGCAGGAGCTCACTTATCCTTGAAAGACACTTTTACCACTGACTTAAAAGGCCCATACATCTCCATAAATGTTCAGGGCGGAGGGAATAAGTGCTTACCCTACAGACCCCAAGTCTGTTAGGACAGCAGACTCGGTTGGCACTGCTCAAAACTTACCTCTTTAAAATAGCTTTTAAATGAATTATTATCTTTATTTCATTGTCTTATTTTTCTTTATTTCTATACATTTTACTTAAATATTTTATTATAATGTGTATCATTGTTTTATGTAGTTTCTTTTTCCATTTTATTTGTTCTTTTTTTAATGTCAACATATTATTTAAATTATTCAAATGGTACTCAAACATGTTCCGTTGTGATGTCACCAGTGTTGGGCAAGTTACTTTTAAAAAGTAACTAGTTACAGTTACTAGTTACTTCTTCCAAAAAGTAACTAAATTACTTACTCAGTTACAAATTATAAAAGTAACTAGTTACTTCAGAAAGTAACTATTGTGTTACTTTCAAGTACAATTTTTACATAAACAACATACACAAATCTAAACTATTTTAATGTTGCTGTGGGACAAAGTGAGACTAGCCTCCAATCAAATGTCATGTATGTAGATATTATAATTACTATGTTTATATAGTGGATCATACAAATACAAACACAATAGATGTTTTGGAACTTTTGATATGTATTGCCCCTCAACAGGCCACAACTGGGCAACATTAAATTATGCTTGTTAAGCACTATACCAAAAATAAATAACAAATATATACTGATTGATTGAACATTTTAATGAACAGATTGCAGAATGGGTACAGTACAGTACAGCTCAATACACACAATTGTTAAGGGGATGCAGACCAGGGCCAGGGTACCTGGTTCAACTAAGTCGATCAAGAGTCCCATTATCCAGATTCAGTTAACCCGATGTTTGAAGCCGGGATTTTCCTGTTCCTCGAAGGTGGATTCAGTCTCGTTAACTCGAACCAGACTTGAGACCCAGGATAAGTGCGCGCGGCCGCTTCAGTTGAAAAGCCAGCACGTATCGATAGCAGAGATCCTGATTCTCTAACGGCATTGATTGATTAATTGATTTAAAACTTTATTAACAGATTGCAGTACGGCTCAATCGTCTCGCCGACAAGTTAAATGCGTTATCTATAGGCTAATTTTAAGTCCCTCATTACCCCAATCAATCAGATTATATTTCTTTAAACTTGCCTGCTGGCAGTAGGTTTATGGAATGGATAATCAAATGAGATCTTGCTAGCGAAAATAATTAGTTAAACTGTTATACAGAATAAGGATACGGCTCTCTTACCCATTGATTGATGTATGGTGGATCTTTTACTAATCTGCACTGTGGTGTAACGGTTTCTTCTTTTGACTTTCACGCAGACGGCCCGGGTTCGAATCCTAGTCTTTTCCTTCTTTTTGCAATGTAGGAATAATTCAATTTGGTGCACGTTGAGAGCTATATAAAGAATGACATCCTCAATGCATGTAGATTTATAATATTTTAACTTAAAACTAGGCTACTTTTGCGTATAATCATTAATATTATATTCCAAAAAATTATATTGGAAACGCGGGGTTTCAAACACCGGTCGCCCGGTTGCCAGGATTGAGCACTACCGCTGCGCCACTGTGCCAGACGGGATAAATTCATTGTTTATCCATTAATGGAGGAGAGACCCGTGTTTAGAATATCTTTTCTTTTGAATGAAGTTTTATCTCTTTATTCTCAAATGCATTAATGTGACGTCAACGGCTCATTCAATTTCTCAAATCCGTCAAACAGCGCATCTCATCAGACATTTTAATCCCAGTTACAATATCACACAAAATCCACAATCCCCGCATAGACACTTATTAAAATAACCACATGCAGCGTGTATCGCGACTCCGAGCGCCGTATATGACGTGCATTATTTTATTTAGGACAAAGTAAATCTATAGGCTCAATATGATTTATTATCAGCATTTAGTTCTATTATTATACATTTCAAAAGCCCCCTCTAGGAAAACGAAGCACAGAAACATAATTCAGAATGGTATAATGCAGATCCTAGACTGTGAGAATCATTTCAGGAAGCGAGCTGTCATTTCTTTGCGGGGGCGTGGCCATGGTTCATCCGGCTAACTGAAGTTAACCCTGCTCCCGACCAGGCTCAAACTTTTTGATCTGTTGTCATGGTGATTTAGACAATCGAGCTTCGGGGAATGGGAAGGTCCGGCTTAAGTCAGACTTGACTGGAAATGATCCGGCTAACTCAGTTATCCAGGTACGGGGAACAGAGAGACTTTCGTCTTGTTTACATCAGGGTCCCCCATTTTCAATTCATGACATTTATGACATACACAACATACAGATATAAGAATCTAATCTAATCATCTAAACTAATCTAATCATGACATTTAAGACATGCATGACATACATATATATATCTGAGCACCTGAAGACTGTGCTATTAAACCAGGAAGTGCAGCACTGTTGATAAGGCTGTAGCCTCCACTACTGTAGTGCCCTGCGCTGCAACACAACTAACACAAGAGTGAACAAAAAACGCTCATGGACTGTCTGTCGTTGACTGCTCGCTTGTGTTGTTCGTTGGATTAGTTTTGGATTATTTGGGCTCGCCAAACAAACTATCAAAACGTACACGGAACCGCGGTCTGTCGTTGACTGAGTCGCTTGTGTTGTCGCTGTGTGTCAGACTCTGGATTCTTTCGAACACCCGCCCACCTCTACCTCTGATTGGCTTACCATGACATTTTACTCAACCTCAGCCAATCGTGCACTGCCCACTAACCAAGGAAAAAAGTATTGCTTCTCAGCGCAGAGATCTGTCTGATCTGAAAAAAACAGCTTCAATCATAGTAACGCACCGCATTTTTTGGCAGTAACGGTAACAGCGTTATTAAGATTGGAAGAGTAATCCGTTTACTCGTTACTGAAAAATATTCCCATCACTGAATGTCACAGTATGATGTCATAATAGAACATTCTAGAACATTTGTGATGTCATAATAGAACATTCTAGAACATTTGTGATGTCACAGTATGATGTCATAATCAAACATTCTAGAACATTCGTGATGGCACTGTATGATGTCATAATAGAACATTCTAGAACATTTGTGATGTCACAGTATGATGTCATAATCAAACATTCTAGAACATTTGTGTAGAGTATATATTCAACAATTCTCAGATCTCAGAAGACAAGTGACGATCTCACTTGTTGTTCCTGGCTATTTGTCTGTAAGCTTGAATATATTCTGTAGATACAATTTAAAATCCCCACATGGAAAAGGAAACAATGTCCTGTACAATCCTTAATGACCTGCCTCTGGAGGGAAGGCTCTGTGATGTGGTTATTAAAGTCAACAGCACTGAGTTGAATGCCGACAAGGCCCTCCTGTGTGACTGCAGCGACTATTTCAGGTAAGCTTGGTTCAGGTTAGCTTATTCAGCTTAGCTTGTTTCAGGTTAGCTTGGTTCAGGTTAGCTTGGTTCAGCTTAGCTTGGTTTAGGTTAGCTTGGTTCAGGTTAGCTTGGTTCAGGTTAGCTTGGTTAAGCTTAGCTTGGTTCAGTTTAGCTTGGTTCAGGTTAGCTTGCTTCAGCTTAGCTTGGTTTAGGTTAGCTTGGTTCAGGTTAGCTTGGTTAGTAAACAGATACCATACTGTACTTTTTACTGTACACAGATAATATACAGTACTTCTACTGTAAACATATACTATACTGTACTTCTACTGTAAACAGATAATATACTGTATATATACTGTAAAAAGATAATATACTGTACTTCTACTGTAAACATATAATATACTGTACTTCTACTGTAAACAGATACTATACTGTACTTCTACTGTAAACATATACTATACTGTACTTATACTGTAAACATATATTATACTGTACTTCTACTGTAAACATATAATATACTGTACTTATACTGTAAACATATACTATACTGCACTTCTACTGTAAAATATACTATACTGCACTTCTACTGTAAACAGATAATATACTGTACTTATACTGTAAAAATATACTATACTGCACTTCTACTGTAAACATATAATATACTGTACTTCTACTGTAAACATATACAATACTGTACTTATACTGTAAACATATACTATACTGTACTTCTACTGTAAACAGATACTATACTGTACTTCTACTGTAAAAATATACTATACTTCTACTGTGCTAAGACCCTATACTTCTACAGTGAAAATATATTACTACACAGGACAGAATGTTGCTTACTGTTTACTCATCAGATATCTCTATACTCTGCGTCCCACAGAGCCCTCTTCACTCGCTGGAGCGACTCAGAGAAAGCAGTCCACACTATCCCTGGGGTGTCCCCGGGTATCAGTGGCGGACTGGCCATCGGGACGTTCGGGACGAATCCCGATGGGCCGGGACCAAAGTGGGCTGGTCCAAAAAAAAAAAAAAAAAAAAAAAAATTTTTTTTTTTTTTTTTTTTTACTTTTTTTTGGGGCCAGTGTGTGGGCCAGTGTGTGGGCCACTAATGTGGGCCGATGTGTGGGCCAGTGTGTGGGCCAGTGTGTGAGTCGGTGTGTGGGCCACTAATGTGGGCCAGTGTGTGGGCCGGTGTGTGGGCCAGTGTGTGAGTCGGTGTGTGGGCCACTAATGTGGGCCAGTGTGTGGGCCAGTGTGTGGGCCGGTGTGTGGGCCAGTATGTGGGCCGGTGTGTGGGCCAGTATGTGGGCCGGTGTGTGGGCCGGTGTGTGGGCCAGTATGTGGGCCAGTCTGTGGGCCGGTGTGTGGGCCAGTGTGTGAGTCGGTATGTGGGCCACTAATGTGGGCCAGTGTGTGGGCCGGTGTGTGGGCCAGTATGTGGGCCGGTGTGTGGGCCG
This sequence comes from Notolepis coatsorum, assembly GCF_963971535.1. Taxonomy (NCBI): domain Eukaryota; kingdom Metazoa; phylum Chordata; class Actinopteri; order Aulopiformes; family Paralepididae; genus Notolepis; species Notolepis coatsorum. The sequence goes on from NC_140183.1 coordinate 91,100,989, forward strand.
GTGTGTGGGCCAGTATGTGGGCCAGTGTGTGGGCCGGTGTGTGGGCCAGTGTGTGGGCCAGTGTGTGGGCCACTAATGTGGGCCGGTGTGTGGGCCGGTGTAGTGTGTGGGCCGGTGTAGTGTGTGGGCCATATGTGGGCCGGTGTGTGGGCCATTATGTGGGCCGGTGTGTGGGCCAGTGTGTGGGCCGGCAATAAAACAATAAACAAGTTGCATAAACTAAATCAGATTAAAAATGATCACAGTTCTGGTTTGCCTTAAGATGCAGTTTAAGATGGGTCTTGAACATGGAGTATGTAGGGCACTCTATAATCACAACTGGAAGGCTATTCCAGTAGTTACCACTTTTAACAGAGAACACAGTTTTTGCAATGGTAGTATACCGAAAAGGCACCTTACAGTCCCCTCTACTGATGGCCCTGGTGGTAATGCCAGTGTCTGCTTTCTGTTGGATGAACTCATTCAATGGGGGAGGGGCAAGTCCATGCAGAACCTTGTACATGAAGCAAGTATATTTGAAAACTTGGAAATTCTCGAAACTTAGCATGTTATGTTTTTCTAAAACATTACAGTGATGAAATGAAATTGGTTTCCTATCAAATACTTTTATGGCTTTTTTGTAGAGTAATTATATTGGTGTAAGAGTAGTGACATATAAAAGAGACCAGTTGATAAAACAGTAGGCCTACTCGATGTGTGATAAAATCATTGAATGCAGAAACATCCTTGCAGCATTAACTGGCAGGCAGGGCCTGATCTGCCTGAAGTTTTCGATGTTAAACTTGACTGTTTGTCACTTTCTTCACATGACTTTTTGAAGGTCAATGTAGAGTCCAATGTGACCCCAAGATACTTGAATTAATGTACAATGTCCAGCTCCGCCTCTCCCAGAAACACATTATAGTGAGTGACCTCTACTGGTGACTTTGTGAACATCATACACACTGTTTTCTTGGTGTTAAGTGAAAGACATGCTTTTGTTAGCCAGTCTTGAATGAGACATGAGACATCAGTGAATGAGATTCACGTTTCCTCCCAACCGCGAGTAGGCCTAGAAGCGCAGAAATGGAGAATGCAAAAAAAGAAAGGGTGGAGCTGAAAAAGCTAGAATTAAAAAACTAAAATTGCTAGTAAAAGACGCAGAACAATGTTCTAAAATTACAGACATGTTTACCCGCTGCTGCTGCTAATGATGATGAAGTTCAAGTGGAAGGAACCAACAGTAACATGACAGGTGCATGCAGTAGCCTAGTGCATATTCTACTGTTGGTGTCTGCCGGTTCATGAGGGCTAGCTAGCCTATACTAGCTCTTGCAGTGATTTCAGTCATTCTATTACAAGACAATGTGCTTTCCGTATTCCTGATTCCTTACAGCACGTGGACGTAAATAGTTGTGACTCGTGACGTTTTTTCTCTGACTAAAAGTTTAGTTAGCAATGTTAGGACTAGTGCCCACCACAGCATCAGAAGCTAAAGTGCTAACCTAGAGAGCCAATCAGAACCTAGGACGGGCTGCAAATTAATCGGCTACTAATATTATAATAGTAAATACTAAAATAAAATACTATTATGTTCCCTTCCAAATGTTCATGTTGATATAATATTGGTAATCTAATTGATTGAATTGATTAGTTGCCATTTTACATGCTTAAATAAGATGTACCTTAGAATTCCCAACTGTTAGCCATGTTCTCGATCTGTATATGATTAGTCTCATCTACATGTTTGTAAATAACCACAGCTAACTAGCTTAAGCTAACAACTAGGTCAACTACTACCCCGTAGTTAAACATATGTGATTGCATATAACAGCTAACTGCTACAGCTAAGTTGGTAGTTAGCCTATTCCATTAATGTTGAATGTATTTATGAAGGTTGTTGATGGTGGTTGGCGCTGATTAGCAGACATGATTCCGTCAGTCTGCCACAGGGCAGCTGTGTTTGCTGATGCTGCTCACAACCACCAGTAGTGTATGACTGTGTGAGTGTGAATGCTTGATGGTTTCTGTGAAGCGCTTTGTGGAACAATGCTGATATACAGTTAAGAATGAGTAATTCGCTTTTGGTTTTTAAGAAAAATTTGTAAAGCTATTTTTGAAAACTACAGGGGTGAATAATACTGTTTTCTTTTGCTATTTTCTTTTAGAATACTGTTTGAGTCTTAATTCTTTTAATTTTTGTTTTTTTTTATCCACTTTTTCTCCCATTTTCTACATTTTCTCCCATCCCAATTTCGTATCATCCAATTCAACCCTCCCCTGTCACGAACGCTGTTTCTTGCCTCCCACAAGCCGGCTGCAATGTGGACTAAGTCATACATAGCACAAGTCCCCTCCGGTACTTGAGGTAACAGCAGTCGCATCTTTTCACCTGCGCAGCTCGATCTCTCAGTGGCGAGGAGTAACGCGTGGGAGGCTCACGCTGCCCCCGACACTTCCTGATTCTACTGCGCAGGCACACCAACCGACCTGTAGGAGTCGCTGTCCACAATGCCCAATCCCCACCCATCAGTTTCCCACCCCCTAATACGGCCAATGTGTATTAGTATGAACGACCAGCTAAACTGAAAGCAATGTGGAGCGCTGGGCTCGAACAGGCGAGCCCAGCGTCTCCAGTATTTGTGGCGAGCGCCTTGCCCACTACGCCACGTAGCCGCCAATTAAAAAAAAATTTGTTAAGAATATAGGACAGGCATATATAAGCATTATGCTTCAGTCTGTACCTTTTCAGTCACTGTAAAATCAAATATTGTTAAATGATGGGGTATATTGTATTGTGTGAGATGATGACTGAATAAACTACTACTACTACTACTACTACTACTACTTTGGGTGTTTTCAAAAGGCTGAAAAACGCTGTATGAATTCAAGCCATTATTATTGATTGCTGATGTTCTTCTTATGCAGTTGACTCTGAGGAAAGAGAGAGCGCCCAATCCAGCACAGCTGACCCTGAGGGGAGAGAGAGCGCCCAGTCCAGCACAGCTGACCCTGAGGGGAGAGAGAGAGAGCCCAGTCCAGACAGACAGACAGACAGACAGACAGACAGACAGACAGACAGACAGACAGACAGACAGACAGACAGACAGACAGACAGACAGACAGACAGACAGACAGACAGACAGACAGACAGACAGAGAGAAAACAGGCTCTTGGAATGGGTGTCTGGGAGGAAGTGGGGGGTCTTTCAATGTTGATTAAACGGCAAGCAACTAATGTCATGAGTGCCAAATTAAAGGACAATAAATCCAATCTAACTGAAATTGTGTAGCACAGACCTTTCTATTAGGGGTGCTCGATATTGGCTTTTTTACCGATACCGATATACCGATATTGTCCAACTCTTAATTTCCGATACCGATATCAACCGATATCAACCGATACCGATATATGCAGGGTTTCCCGCCCCAAGAAATGGAATAATTTCAGGTAATTAACATTACATATCTCTTGTTGTGGAATTAACACAACATTATGCATACTTTTGACAATAAATAAAATCTGAATTGGTTCTTACTTGCTTGCCTGGGTAAATAAAGGTTATAGAAATGTAAATAAAATATTATTTCTTTAAAACCGATACCGATATTTTTCGATATCACATTTTAATGCCGATATCGGCCGATAATATCGGTAGGCCGATAATATCGGACATCCCTACTTTCTATGGATCAAAACCTCAATATTATTATGGTGTAGTTAATACTTCATGTATCCTTAATCCCTAGGCTAATGAGGCACTAAGATGTTAGTAAAAAAAAAACATATGCCAATGACGGGAAGTAACGGTATATGTATGTGTGTGTCTGTGTGTGTGTGTGTGCACTGTGCATGAGTGCACATCTAGGGGCGGTGTGTAGATTTGGTCTCCCTGATGTTGACTCCTTAGCCACAGCCTTGGGTTGTTTAATACTGGACAAGTGTTTCATAACGCCCGTTGTGTGGGCCGGTTTCGGGGCCGGTGCGTGGGCCGGTGTGTGGGCTGGCGCGTCTGAATGTCCCAGGCTGAATTTGTGTCCCACTCCCAGTCCGCCACTGCCGGGTATGATGCAGCTCATCATAGAGTACTCCTACACACGCTTTGTGCTGGTGACAGCAGAGAACGTGGCAGAGCTTCTGGTGGCTGCAGACCAGCTTCGCGTCACTGGCATAGTAGGAGCGTGCTCTGACTTCCTAGAGGGCCAGCTGTCTCTGGAAAA
>NC_140183.1:91110187-91238540 GCF_963971535.1 Notolepis coatsorum
CTATTCAAATATTAATATACACGATGTCTCAATACCGATGGTAGGCCGAACTTGGCCTTACTCCCACACGTGGCGTCGCGGGGAGGCTTTTCGTCTGTCACTCTATTGGAGGGTAAGAAACTGGACTAAAAAGGAAGTCCTACTTTAGTAGCGCAGTATATATACGCACTATGAACAAATAGTACCATTAGTGGTGCGGTCGCCAGATTCCTACGCGGAACTAGGACTTGTTCGTACATGTTGAGCGGTACGTTTGAACTGGGTCTGGGGGGTATGGCAGCCTGGCACCAAGGTCTCGACCAATAGTAGAATGGAGACTATTATGGGATGTTCAGTAGGCTAGAATGGATATTCAATGCATATTGTACAAGGAATATACAAGGGATATCAGGGAATATTAGAGAATATACAAATACAATTAAATATATATATATAAATAAATATATATATTCGGTTTAATCTGGCCCTTCACAACAGCCACCCCCTGATTGGTCCCAGACCTAATCAGTTAAGCAGAGACAGATTAATCGCGTTGTCTATTTACACATAAGGGTTTGCTGTAGGGGTCAGTCAACTTCACAAAGTCATAGGGTTATAGGGTCATGGTCATCATCGATTGTGTCTGGGAGTCGGGGCAGTTCTATGAGCCTCGCCACGGGACGGGTGTAAGTGCGACCCTGGACAAGCACTTCAGCTGCTCGGACCTTGCCGTCGGCACCGGTGATCACTTTGCTTACGCGGCCGGCCGGCCACATAGCTCTGGGCAGTGATTGATCAATAATCATGACGACTGTTCCTTCTGTCAAATTGTCTCTCTCCTTTACCCACTTCTGGCGGGTCTGTAGAGACGGTAGGTAGTGCAGTAGGAATGTCCTTTGTTGTGCACTCTCTATGGTAGTGCAATCATCCATGTTGGGGTCTGCGGAGACAACAGTGCTCAATCCACAGAACATAGGTTTCTTATTCTCAGCCTCCTCTTGACTGGCTTCCCTCGGGATAGGCGTGGGCCACTCTCCTTCCGGGAGCTTTAGGAATGCTGGGCCGTCACTGTAGACATTGCGACGGGTGAGGTCATCTAGGGGCATTCCCCGGGTGATGACGTCAGCTGGGTTCTGTTTTGTATCAACGTAGCGCCACTCTGTTTCTCCGGTTAACTCTTTGGTTAAGTCTTGAATCTCGGTGACTCTGACTCCCACGAAGACTTTGTACTTGCATGAGTCCCATTTGATCCAGGCGAGTACTGTCGTGGAATCTGACCACAGGATTGTTCTAGACACCGGTATGGTGAGCTCACGTTGGATGAGCGTGGCTAGGTGCGCTCCGGCTAGGGCTGCGCAGAGCTCTAGACGTGGGATAGATTGTTGCTTGCGTGGGGCTATTCTCGAGCGGGCGAGGACAAATGCTGTGTAGATCTCTCCCCCCTCTTCTTGGGCCCGCAAGTAGGCTACTGATCCGTATGCGACCTCTGAGGCGTCACTGAAGACGTGTAAGTCCATTTTACATGTCTCTGGCCTCACCGTGGGTGGGAAGTAGCTTCGGCGCATGTTAACGCCTGGGAGTGAGTGGAGCTCCATCTCCCACTCTCTCCAGGTGGATGCAAGGTGTGCGGGAATGGGGTCGTCCCAGCCCTGGTCCTTGTCCCACAATGCTCGTACAATCATTTTTGCCCTGGTGGTGTACGGTAGGATACATCCTAGCGGGTCATATTGTAGGGCGAGTGTTGTGTACACACTCCGTCTGGTGGTCGGCGCCGCCGCCGGCCTTCCCTGCTCCGTAGTCAGGGGCTTGTGTCTGTAGTGAAGCGAATCTGTTTTGAATCGCCACACCAATCCCAGGGTCATCTCCTGGGCTTCTCCCGGGATTGTAGCCATCCAGGTCTCGCTGCTGGCTGCCTTGTCCTCGGAGGAGAGGCTGCGCAGTACTTGCGGATCGCTGCTGGCCCACTGCCTGAGATCAAAGCCGCCTTTGATCAATGAGGCGCGGGGTTGAAAGGCTTTGTAGACAGTTGTCTACGTAGAAGCTGTTCTTTACGCTGTGTCGGACCTCTTCGTCCGCTGCTGGGTCCTCTGCTACATGTTTCTGTAGTGCAAATGTAGCACAGCAGGGGCTGCACGTCGTTCCGAAGGGGAGGACTTCCCATTGGTAGATGGCTGGGTGCTCATCTCCTGGCTTCTCTCTCCATAGGAACCGTAACAGGGGCTTGTCCTCCTCTACTAATCTCACCTGCAGGAACATTCCTTTAATGTCCCCGCTGATGGCCACCTTTTCCTGGCGGAAGCGGAGTAGAACGCCGAGTAGGGAGGGGCCGAGTGTGGGACCGGGCAGTAACTCTTTATTCAGATTTTGGGATCCGATCTGGTAGCTGCAGTTAAATACTATGCGGTCTTTACCGTTGTGATGGACCTTGTGGTGAGGCACGTACCACGATTCAGTGGTCTGGTCAGCCTCTTTAATGTCCATCTTTGTGACGTGTCCCGCTGTGATGAGCTTCTCAATCTCGGCGCGGTATACACTCTCTTGGGCGGGGTTCTTGGCTAAGCGCCGCTCCGTGTTCAGCAGGTACCGTTCTGTGGCGTCTGTCTTGGCGTGGAAAGTAGGCATTCCTTCTCGCCGCAGGAGTGGCGTGGCGTATCTCAACACGCCGTTGACCGGGACTCTCTTGGTCCCTGTCTCGAGGAGGTGAATGGCGTAAATGTCATCTTTAGAGCGAATGTCTTTCTTTCCGTTCTTAAAGGGCATTTGTTCCAAGGTCCATAGCCGCTCTACGTGTTGCAGGAGTGCGGTTTCTCCCTCTGTGACTCGGGAGTGGAGACATCTAGTGGCTGTACTTCGGTTGAGAGATTTGGCGAGCGGGCCTTGGAGAGTCCATCCCAAACGGGTCTCGACTGCTGCAGGACAGCCTCGGGGTCCGGTATGAACCCGGTCTATCGGGACAATGAGGTCTGCATGGTCGGAGCCTATCAACAGGGTCGGCATAGCATTGTCTATGAGCGGGATCGGTAACTTGCGCAGATGTGCATATTTCTCCATCAGCTTGGCGACGGGGTATGTGTACCGCGACAGTCCTATTTCTTGGCTGGTGAAAGCGTCTGTAATCTGGTACCGTCGCTCAGGCTGGCCGCTTGCTGCGATAGAGAATGAGACATTCTCGCCCTTTATCGTCTTCAAATCTCGTCTTATTGTCCGAATTGTCATTTGGGTTTCGCTTCCCCGCAGCCCTAGCTGGGCCGCAGCGGAGGCGAGCAGAAGGGTCTTCTCTGACCCGTCATCGAGGACGGCGTAAGTGTCCAGGACTTTATTCTGGTAGCTTAGTGTCACACGCACTACTTTTAGGAGTACTCGGGCTCCACTGCTGCTGGCGGGATCGATGTACATGACGCTCGCTTTGCTGCTGGATGGTGCGGGTGAAGGGCGCCGTCTGTTACTGTCGTGAAGTATGTCCAGATGGGCTCCATCGCACTTGGTGCACCTTTTCTTTAAGCGGCATTCGGCTGCCATGTGTGAGCGCGCACAGCGAAAACAGCGCTTGTTGGACTTTATCCATTGACTTGCTTCCTCCGCGTTCAGCTTGGGGAAGGAGTCACATTGCGCTAGCCAGTGTTCTTTCTCACAGTAGGGGCACACTATCTTCCACTTCTCCGTTCTGGAGGGGGTACTGTGGCTCCTGCTGCTCGGTACTGACTCCGATTGGTGCATCACAGTCACCGATCTTCTTCCATCATTTAGTCGTCTGGTTCCTTCTCTGGAGCCAGGGGTGCTCCGTCCGAATGTATCTAGCCGTAGGCTGCTGACTTCTCTCGCCAGGAAGTCTGCTAGATCGAGGAGGTTCGGTTCGGGGCCATTCGGGTCTCGGTGGTCTCTCTGCCGCCTAAAACGCTCCTGTCGAGCGGGCGGCAGCTTCTCCAAGATCCTTTCCACATTTGAGTTGGCGTAAAGTTCATGCCTCCCCTTCTCTCTCTGCGCTCCCAACATCCCTACCAGGGACTGCACTCTGATGGACAGGTCGTCCAGTGCTCGATTGTCTATTGCTGGGGGTAAGCGGTCGATGTGTCGGATCTCCTGGATCACGTAATCCCATATGCGCCCATACCTCTGGTCCAATGCTACCAGCGCTGCTGTGTATGGGGTGGTGGAAGTCGCGTAGGCGAGCGCTATATTATGTGCGCGGGGTACCTTTAAGTGCTTCAGTAGGATGGCGTATTTATGGCGTTCATCCAATACATCCACCAACATGGTCTCCAGACACATGCGGAGTTCTGTATACTGGGCCCGGTTCTCTTGGGTGAAGTCGGGTACCATAGGCGTGCCAATGTATGACGCTGACTGTGGATACATCGGCGAGCGTTGGGGGAGAGGCCTCCTAGGCGAGTCTCCTCCCGCTCCTTGGTATGGGCTGGTACCGGCAGTGTACCATGGCCCGCTTGTCCAGGTGCTGTTCCTCGGTGCGGGTCGTGCGTCGTGCTCACCCGTGTATAGAGTCGGGGGTCTGTAGCGCAGCTCCGCGGGAGTATAGCCTGGGCTGTACCGGACCTCCTGGTCCGGTAGAGTACTGTGCTGTCGTCGGGCGTGGTTCTCCTCCTCTTCCTCTTCGTCTTCAGTTAGGTCATCCAGTGCTTGTAGTCTCTGGTTTAGCCTCTCCACAGGATATGCTGCTCCTTCCCGGTTGCTAGGTCTCGCTTGGACCGGTGGGGGGAGGTGGTCTGTGGGGGGTATAGACCTCGTCTGTTGGTCAAGTTCAGGGTTGTTTACTCGGCTAGGGGATGCCGCCCTGGAGGTGTGTCTAGACGAGTTCCTGGAGCCTCTGGCGGAGGGAGAGGGTGTTGTCCGTCTGATCAGCTGTTCTATTAGTTGCGCTTGCTGTCTGTCGCGCGCTGCGTCCCGTAGAGCACCAGCAGCTGCTCGCTGGCTGTCTGCTCGGTCTCGGGCCACATTCTCTTCCATCTGAATGTGTCTTATTTCTAGACGTATATGCTCTTCTTCGCTCCGCTGCTGGATCTGCAGTCGGTCGCGTTCAGCAGCGGCGTTCAGGCTGATGAGGAAGGCCTGCTGTAGGGTCCTCTCTGCCTCGCTGGGAGAAGGCGGTTGTATAGGGGAGCCTTCCCTCGGGGTACTCCTTGCGGAGCCTTGGAGCTCTATCTCCACGGTGCTCTCCCCGTCTTCTTCCGCGCCGAGTTCTCTCTCGGTAGCGTTGTATTCCTCCCGGGACTCATCGGGGACTACTTCTTCAGTACTGGCGGGGTGTGAAGTCATGTCTGGTTCCCACTGGTCCCCACCGTGAGCTTGGTCAGTTACATTAGAACCCGTAGGGGCCTCTATGGTCGGGGTAGTCTGGGCGTTGGGGTTAGACATACTTTTACTTTCTAGTTTTACCGCGTTTACTGTTAGTAGAAGACTAGGTTGTTGACTGACAGCGTAAGCCTCTAAGTACTGAGGGAGCCGTCGTTCGCGCTGCGGGTGTTGGTTAGGAGGATCGTTTCGTGGAGTGTTCATCATAGGCCATTTCAATATTAATAACACTATATTAATATTACACTAATTACCCTCCGGCTCGAAGGACCAATTGTAACTGAGGGGTACAATTCCCTGACTGTATTGTTAGATATGATACTTACTACCACTACCTCTTGTACTTTAGACTCTGGCCACCCAGTACTAGGCATAAATAATTATGGTAAACACTTCCACGTAGATGAAACGATCCAACACAAATGTACCAAGTCGAAAGTCTGCGTTTAATAATAATTAATACATAGCAAAAGGTATGTAGAGCAATCACTTAATTACATTTATGATTTGAAATAGGATGCACTTTTATGGCAAATGAGTATTCGTTGGTATATCAATAGAGAACGTCCAATCTCTGGTGGCGCAGGCGGTAAATATACAACCTGGAATATTTAAGGAATAATAGCAATGATACTTTAATGATTATAGAACTGGATACACTAGGGGGGAATTCCGGTCGCTTGTAAGACAACTGGAGAAGGGGGGGGGGGGGTAGAGTCTGGCTGTATCCGTCTGGCCGAGGGTATCCTGGGAGAACCCACGGTTGTGCGGCTCGGTGCCTCAGCGATCCTCGATCCACAGATGAAAGCAGTTGGACTCTCTGTGGGCCGGCTTCCTCCGGTCCACGATGGAGAGACGTGAAGCGACCTCGTCGTGTAGAGCGTCTCCTCACCTGTCGTCCTCTCCGGGGGGGGGGTTCCAACACACGGCAGTGTTGGTCTTTATCCATAGAATAATCACTGTATACAAAGCATAATCCGTGCCTGGGAAGGCGGGCTGTCGTCGGTAGAATAATCCGGTATGCAGGTCCACTCGCTCGTCGGCTCTGGGGCTCCTCGGGTGCAGCCTCACATGGGGTCGGCCACCCTGGATAAGCAGCCAGTTCTACCCGAAACGATGGGGGTACTGACTACGATAGTATTCTCACCGCACGAAGCACTATATATGAATAGACTATTATTAGCTTAATAGACTACGTCCAACTCGACGATATAGTGCCAAATATGACTATTCAAATATTAATATACACGATGTCTCAATACCGATGGTAGGCCGAACTTGGCCTTACTCCCACACGTGGCGTCGCGGGGAGGCTTTTCGTCTGTCACTCTATTGGAGGGTAAGAAACTGGACTAAAAAGGAAGTCCTACTTTAGTAGCGCAGTATATATACGCACTATGAACAAATAGTACCATTAGTGGTGCGGTCGCCAGATTCCTACGCGGAACTAGGACTTGTTCGTACATGTTGAGCGGTACGTTTGAACTGGGTCTGGGGGGTATGGCAGCCTGGCACCAAGGTCTCGACCAATAGTAGAATGGAGACTATTATGGGATGTTCAGTAGGCTAGAATGGATATTCAATGCATATTGTACAAGGAATATACAAGGGATATCAGGGAATATTAGAGAATATACAAATACAATTAAATATATATATATAAATAAATATATATATTCGGTTTAATCTGGCCCTTCACAACAGATATGGTAAACTTTAAAACTCTGCAAGTTATGTACAAAGCAAGAAATAATCAATTACCGGTAAATGTAAGAAGCACATTTCTGGATAAAGAGGGGGGATACAACCTCAGAGGACCATTGAACTTCAAAAAACCTGTGATGAAAACCAACCTGAAAATAATGTGTATCTCCTCTTACGGAGCCACCCTGTGGTATGGGCTACAGGATGAACAAAAATACTGTGAAAACATAAATCAATTCAAATCTAGACTAAAAAAATCTATTACAGAAGGGAAGAAGAGCTTTAATGGCATATTTAAAACAATTAATAATAATAATAAATACGTATGATACTGTATTGTGCGCTATATCATATCACATTATATAATCATATTATAATTCATTTGTATATTATATTGAACTATATTTGCAGTATGTACTATTATATTATGGTACTATATTGTATTGTATATATCATGTACTTTATATCTCACATCAAATTATATATGTGCTGTATACACTATTATGTACTATATACTATTATATATACTATTATATACTGCAGGTATACTATACTGTAATGTGTACTGTAATGTGTACTATATGTGTGCACTGAAATGTGTACTATATGTATCTACTATGTATGTATGTAAAAAAAAAATGATTTTTTTTTAAGCGTAAGTCTTCAGGGGTAGGGCCCGACAAGCCTAGTGCTTCTCCCTTCAGCCCTTTTCGGACAATTGGACAATGCTGCAATAGCAGCTGGTAAAAGTGTGGTGATTTATGGAATGACGTTGTTATGTGTCGAAAGCCCGAAATAAAAAATTACTGAACTGAACTATCAGCCAAAGGTGGTGCATTAGTTTGTGTAATGTAATGTAATATCTGTTTGTAGTTTGTGTAATGTAATGTAATATCTGTTTTTAGTTTGTGTAATGTAATGTAATATCTGTTTGTAGTTTGTGTAATGTAATGTAATATCTGTTTTTAGTTTGCACATAATATGGGAACTTTTATCCATATGGTTGAGCCTGTTAGGAATTGCACCCCCAACCCAAGCAGATTGCAGATCACTCTCTCTATATGGAGGTAAAAAAGAAAATATGGTAAAAATAATTGGCATAAAAAGGGCACTTTTTTATGAGGCACAAAAGGGCAGGTGCTTGTGCACCCATTGGGCTCTATGTGTGCACGTGCCTGCTAGCTGTGCCCTTGAGCAAGGCACCTCAGCTTTAACCGCTCCAGTGTTAGCTGCTCAGGGGCCAGTAGTAGAGTGCCTGACCATTATGTCTTTATAATAATAATAATAATAATAATAATAATAATAATAATAATAATAATAATAATAATAATAATAATAATAATAATAAATTTTATTTATAAGGCGCCTTTCAAGACACTCAAGGTCGCCGTACAACAATTAAAAGGCTGAAGGCTCTTGACCCCATGGGGACAGACGGGCTGGGGGGACGGTCAGGTTGATGGAGGAGGCAGACCTGAGGGACTGGGTGGGAATGTTGATGTGGAGGAGGTCGGACAGGTATGGAGGGGCGAGGTTGTGGATGGCCTTGAATGTATGGAGGAGGATCTTGTAGTCTATGCTGTGTTTAATGGGAAGCCAGTGTAGTTGGCGTAGGACGCAGGGACGTGCACAGGACTTTAGAGGGGCAGGTGCTCAAAGGCTGAAAAGGGCACTGGGCCTGTGCTATTTTTGGGGGGCCTTTTTGGGTGGGAGGGGCCTTTTTATGCTTTTGGGGGAGGTTTTGTGATCAAATATTGAATATTGAACTATGTGATACTAAGCACAACTAAGCACAACAACAGCCTGCTCCTGAACATTGGGACATTGAAAAATTTTGGGTGGGAGGGGCCTTTTTATGCTTTTGGGGGGGGTTTGGTGATCAAATATTGAATATTGAACTATGTGATACTAAGCACAACTAAGCACAACAACAGCCTGCTCCTGAACATTGGTAAAACCAAGGAGCTGATCGTGGATTATAGGAGAGGACAGCAGGAGACACACACACCACTGAGGATAAACGGGGCTACCGGGGACAGGGTGAGCAGCTTCAAGTACCTGGGGGTCCACATCTCAGAGGACCTGACATGGACAACACACATAGACTCAGTCGTAAAGAAGGCGAAGCAGCGCCTCTACCACCTGAGACAGTTAAGGAAGTTCAGAGTATCGGGGAAGATACTCCAGTCCTTCTACTCTGGAGCTGTAGAGAGCATCTTGACTGGAAACATTACTGCCTGGTATGGAAACAGCACGGCACAGGACAAGAAGGCCCTACAGAGAGTGGTGCGCTCAGCCGAGCGTACCACGGGTATTGCACTACCACCCCTGCAGCCGACCTATGGTCAGTTTAGGGCCATGGTTTTTTTTTGTATCCACTTTTTCTCCCCATTTTTCTATTTTTCTCCCATCCCAATTTCGTATTTCCAATTCTTGCCTCCCCTGTCTTGAACGTTGCTAGACTATGCCTCCCACTGGTCGGCTGTAGTGAGGATAGAAGCCTTGCATCACGTGTCCCCTCCGGTACACGAGGAGGCAGCCTGTCGCATCTTTTCACCGCAGCAGCTCGAACTCTCAGTGGCGAGGAGTAACGCGTGGGAGGCTCACGCTGCCCCCGTTACTTCCTGTTTCCGCTGTACAGGCGTCACCCAACCGACCTGTAGGAGTCGCTGTCCACAACGTCCAATCCCCACCCACCGGCTTTCCCACCCTCTAACACTGCCAATTGTGTTAGTATGACGGCCGGCCAAGCTGGTAGCAACGCTGAGAGCTGGGCTCGATACCAGCATCTCCTGCGTTAGTGGCGAGCGCCTTGCCCACTGCGCCACTCAGACGCCAGTTTAGGGCCATGATCTTAAACCTCCCTGGTACATTGTGTAACTGTTAAGTGATTTATATCTGTGTTTTGCTTGTATTTTATTGTTTTTTATTGTGTTTTTTATTGATGCCTAATTTTGTTGACCTATTATTTACCTTAATATTCATCTGTTTTCATTATTTATCTTAAATGGCATGTAACTCGACACAATTGTAAATGGGGACAACCTCAATTGATCTTCGAGTTGAAATAAAGGTTTGAATGAATGTATAAGCAATGATAGAGCATTCTTTTTTTTGTGAACAAATGTTTTTTATTTTTATTTTTGACATGACATACAAACATTTACAGTAGAAATCCACTATAAATCACAGGGCTATTACCGACATAATACTAACAATGATAGAGCATTCTTGAGAGAAAGTCACAAACTCACAATTCTAATCTCTGTGGTAATCATTTCACATATTATTTATATACGATATTTGTCTCTATCGCCTGTCTATTTTTAAATATGTAAAACTCCATGAAGCTCGTTTTCTGTAAAATGCCATAATAATACAAATAAAATAATCCCAACTCAATTTGAAGCGCTTTCTCCTTTTGGATGTACGGTGCGGCTAGTGCCGCCGGCTTCCGTAGTCCGCCGTCAGTGGAAGAACAATGGCCGCTCGGATGTGGCTTCGTTGTTTTTTTGGGCCTCGTCTGCAGCGAATTCACCGTTCACCGGAGCAGCCCCGACCCGACGGCAGAACGGGCAGGAGGGTAGGGTCACTGACAATATTATGCATTTGTTTGTTTGTTTTTTTTTACAATAAAAAAGCGAGGGAGGAACAAACAGAAATTGACCGGCTACGGAGCAGCGACGTTGTTGTAGTTCGCTCTGCGGCCCGGAAGTGTCAGTTCTTGTTATTGAAACGCTTCTGCTGTCACTCAGAAAGTCAGAATGATGACAGATGGACACATTAATGTGACATAGCTGCGGTTTCACGTTCAAGAGCTGCATTTCACATTGATCACTGGTCATCATAATAACAAGGAGTGTTAGCTGGTTAGCCTAGCTATCGATTTCTTCTGTCATTAGCCTTTACAGGCAGCCAGAAAAGCCACTGCAGCTAACAGCGACCAAGCCTGTTTGATTGATTGAAAACTTTATTAACAGATTGCAGAATGGGTACAGTACAGTACAGCTCAATACACACAATTGTTAAGGGGATGCAGACCAGAGAAAGACTTTCGTCTTGTTTACATCAGGGTCCCCCATTTTCAATTCATCATCATAACATATGACATACATGACATATAATAATAATTGTTAGACTAGAAGTCTTTATTTGTCATGCAGTTTAACACACGCACGCAAGATGGGCGACCCACGAGAACACGCTCACATGCACTGAGTCGCCGATGAAATGTCTCTCTGCACTTTTCCCATGAATGAATGAATGAAAACTTTATTTAACAGATTGCAGAATGGGTACAATAATACAGTACGGCTCAATACATACAATTGTTAAGGGGATGCAGACCTGAGAAAGACGTTTGTCTTGTTTCCATCAGGGTCCCCCATTTTCATTTCATATAGACATTTATGACATACACAACATACATGACATTTATGGCATAGGGACATATAGGTATTTAGTACTGATACATTTGTGACATAAGCGGTATTCAAATATACAGTACTGTTACCCCTAGATCCTGACAGAGTATATACATATGATGGGGAGGGGACTGTACATTAGGAGGGGGTGGGTGGGTGGGAGGGAAATATACATGCGGTGGGGAGGAGACTGTCTATTAGGAGGTGGTGGGGGTTTTGGGCATTTACGGTGGCCAGTTTCGAATTGCAGCCTCCCGTAGGTGCTCTTTAAGAGCGGTTTTGAATGTGGGCAGGGATTCACATTCCTTTACAGCTTTGGGTAGGACGTTCCACATTGATGTGGCATAATTGCGAAACGTGTTTAGTCCCTTGTTTGAGCCGAATCTGGGTTTAACATGATTTGTTGAGCTTCCTCTGGTGTAGTGGTTGTGGTATTCACTGACCTTTGGGAAGTATTTTGACATGTACATGGGCACCCCGGTCGTATAGTGTATCTTGTAGACCAGGCCCATTGCAAGTTGCTGTACTCTGTCGTCTACTCTAAGCCATCCTAGGTTGTCAAAGTGGGCAGGGGTGAGGTCGTTGTCCTTCCCCCCCCATGGGCAGCCGGGAGCAGATAGGGCGTCAACGTGAGCCGCGCCCCGGGGACCAATCCAAGTGCTCCTGTCCGTCTTCGTCAAGGACGCCACAGCGTTAGCGATCTGTTGTTTTGCATGTTTTTCCATTGGGTTTATCTTATCGGGGGGGGGGGGGGGGGGGACCCCTGCGAGCACGGGGAGAACATGCAAACTCCACACAGAAAGGCCTGGGAGATACCCCACCTGGGTAACTGGCATCATGGAAGCCTGGTCCCCAAGCGGGAATCGAACCCTGGACCTTCTTGCTGTGAGGCCACCGTGCCGCTATACAGATGGACAGTACTGCTGCATCTATACATTCATGACATACCAGATTTACAAATACAGTATTGTTTGTGATACAAAAAGAGTCTAAAAAAGAGGGTATATACATTTGACGAAGAAACTGTACATTGGAGGAGGTTGGGTAGGGGGGGGGGGGACTGTACATTAGAGGTGGGGGGGGGGTTACCGTTAGCCAAGTTTAAGTCTTTGCAGCACGATTTAAGCTCTTCCAGTATCTTTTATTAGCTAGCATATTTGATCTGTGACCGATTAGTTATAAGTATGTTTAGGCTCGAGTGCAACAATGTCCAATGTCCCCCTCTTCACCATTCCTTCCTAGGGATGGAACTTCCAACCCAAGAGTCTGGAGAAACATACGGACAGCATCCTGGGCTGGGTCAGTATGTTGGCTGCATTATAGATGACATGATGAAGTGGTGTCAAGAATTTATTCTATCAAGTATAATGTGTGTTTTTGTTTATTCTCTCCCTCTAGGCTTCAGCACTGTGGTCTCTCTCTTACTACAGCTCCCCTCTCCTGCTCTGCTACCTCTACAGGAAAGGTGTGTGTGTGTGTGTGTGTGTGTGTGTGTGTGTGTGTGTGTGTGTGTGTGTGTGTGTGTGTGTGTGTGTGTGTGTGTGTGTGTGTGTGTGTGTGTGTGTGTGTGTGTGTGTGTGTGTGTGTGTGTGTGTGTGTGTGTGTGTGTGTGTGTGTGTGTGTGTGTGTGTGTGTGTGTGTGTGTGTGTGTGTGTGTGTGTGTGTGTGTGTGTGTGTGTGTGTGTGTGTGTGTGTGTGTGTGTGACAGAAACGGACATAGCTTCTCTGTGGATCGTCATTGCTCTGAAAGTTAATTAGATGACTCGTGCTGTAATGTTATTACAGTTCATTAATATAAATAAATTGCTTGAGGTCTGTCTGTCTACTCTATATAAATGAATGGGCTTCTGTTATTGATCAGCATACAGGGTAGTTGTTGGACTCCGAATGCGTACTTGCGCCAATTAATTATTTTGCAACAATGATGTGTGTGTGAGAGAGAGAGAGAGAGAGAGACTGTGTGAGTGTGTTATCTGTGATGCATTAGGGCTGGGCAATCGATCCAAATCCAAAAGTCTGCCACTATGATAAAGTCTTGAGCTTAATATCTGAAATAAATGATTATGTTGTGTCTGCTTTCCTCAGCCTAAAAACAGAGATGAGTAACATTTGTAGTGCTGGTTATTTTCTAGCTAGGTATTATTATATTATTATTATTATTATTATTATTATTATTATTATTATTATTATTATTATTATTATTATTATTATTATTATTATTATTATTATTATTAGGTATTATATATGTAATACATATCAGGGTAGGAAATGAACACCAGCCAACAGCCAAATGCTGGTAAATAGTTTTTGGCTGGTAAGTTTGCCTATTTTGTGTTTGCCTAAGTTTGCCTATTGTGTGTATTGAGCCGTACTGTATTGTACCCATTCTGCAATCTGTTAATAAAGTTTTCAATCAATCAATTCTAAAATAGAAATTGGCAGCTGGTAGAATAATGGAAGTGATTTTTTTGAGTCATGACTACCAGCCACTGTCATTTCCTGTCCTGATAAATATTTCTGAATCTTATGTGAAACTATAAGATTATATGAACCCCCATTTTCTGCAGGCTTCAGCAATATTCCAATATATATCACCTTGTCTACATTGAACCAGCCAGTGTGTTCGTGTCTGTGTGTCTAACTAAACTGTTGTGTGTCTCCACCAGTGTGTTTGTGTCTGTGTGTCTAACTAAACTGTTGTGTGTGTCCACCAGTGTGTTTGTGTCTGTGTGTCTAACTAACTGTTGTTGTGTGTCTCCACCAGTGTGTTTGTGTCTGTGTGTCTAACTAACTGTTGTTGTGTGTCTCCACCAGTGTGTTTGTGTCTGTGTGTCTAACTAACTGTTGTTGTGTGTCTCCACCAGTGTGTTCGTGTCTGTGTGTCTAACTAACTGTTGTTGTGTGTGTCCACCAGTGTGTTTGTGTCTGTGTGTCTAACTAACTGTTGTTGTGTGTCTCCACCAGTGTGTTTGTGTCTGTGTGTCTAACTAAACTGTTGTTGTGTGTGTCCACCAGTGTGTTTGTGTCTGTGTGTCTAACTAACTGTTGTTGTGTGTCTCCACCAGTGTGTTTGTGTCTGTGTGTCTAACTAACTGTTGTTGTGTGTCTCCACCAGGCTACATCTGCAGCAGTAAGCTGGTGCCGGTCAGCCAGTATCTAGGAACAGTGCTGGTGTGTCTTTTAGGAGTGGCCTGTCTCAGAGGTGAGACAACACGCTTCCGTTCGGCTGGGCTTTAAAGGGGACATGCATTGCTATTCCTTTCACTATTTGGGCAACTTTACACAATTCCTGTGAGTCTATGGAACACATCTGTCAAGTTATTTTCAAAAAAATTCATTGTTTTGTATTTCTAATCAAGTACTGATTAGATTTCAAGCTGTTTTGGGCTGGGCTCCGCCCATAAGCGCTTTGAGTGACAGTCACCCACAGTCTGCACTGGCAGACCGAGAGAGATAGAGGAGGGGGATACTAATTAATTTCACCACGGGGGGCATAATCCCACGGGACAATGCATTGGTAACTTGTTTCAAATGACAATATATATACCCCTGTGAATATTATTGCACGGATCGGAATACAGGCGCGCGCAACGATATTTTGACAGTGATATATGCGAGTGGAGAAGCTCCGCGCGCACACACATTTACACACACACTCCCGCGTGCAGGGCTGGAGGTTGTGTGTAAATGCTCGTGTCCCTCTCTCTATCTATCTCTCTCTCTCTCTCCCTCTATATCTCTCTCTCTATCTCTCTCCCTCTCTCTCTCCCTCTCTATCTCTCTCTCTCCCTCTCGCTCGCTCGTTCTCTGCTGTCTCTGTCGGCACCCGCGCGCGCACGTCAACCCGTTTGAGGAAGTAATTCCACTCGCTCTGTTGTTGAGCGAATTGTTGATTGTGGGCGGTGACTACAACCAGTGCCTTACTCACGTCAGCAAAACAGTCAAATCAGAATGGCTTAGTTGAGTGAGGGAGGATCTCGTGAACTGATGAGTCAAAATGAGAATTAGAGACACAGACCCCGTTGATATAAACCCCCATTGCTAGGAAACAATGCTAAACACTGGAAGAGGCCATTTATAAGACACAGGACCTTTTAATTCGACTCATATTCTCATAGAAACGTGGTCATGTTGCTGCATCTGCTGCTGCATACTAATACAACATTCATTAGCATTGAGACAGTTGCAGTAGGTGTACATAGCATACCAAGTACACCCTTCAGGCTCTGTAGCTAACTGCATGTGTCGAAGTGTGTCTCTCACATTCTCTGCTGTCATCATTAATTTATATCTGTCCCTCTGTCGCTGTCTCTCTCCTCTCTCTCTCTCTCGCTCTCGCTCTCTTTCTTTCTTTCTCTTTCTCCCAGGCTGGGGCAGATGGAAGAACTCTGAATATATTCAGTTCATCTCCATTTTGGAGGAGACCAGGAAGAACCACACGCCTAGCAACAAGGTGAAATCACGGTGCCACTAGACTGGGCTAGCAGGCCTGGTAGCATTCTGAGATATAAGTTATACTAAAACTCAGGTCAATTTATTGTCATTTGTGCTGTGGTGGGCAACTGATAATACATGCGATAATACATGGGTAGGTTTAGAAGGGTATGAGGCGCAAGCAGAGCTAACAAGGCATGAGTAACGTTCTTCAAGATTTCCGGTCAGGATAGTCAAGAGTTCAGCAAACTTGTCTCGTGATATGCAACACCACGGACACCATATTGAAGTTCTAGAATGACAAAGTCACAAGGTGACAACAACGCATCACGTAACAACCAAAGTCTGAAGAGATTCTTTTTTTTTTATCCACTTTTTCTCCTCATTTTCTATTTTTCTCCCATCCCAATTTCGTATTTCCAATTCTTGCCTCCCCTGTCTTGAACGTTGCTAGACTATGCCTCCCACTGGTCGGCTGTAGTGAGGATAGAAGCCTTGCATCACGTGTCCCCTCTGGTACACGAGGAGGCAGCCTGTCGCATCTTTTCACCGCAGCAGCTCGAACTCTCAGTGGCGAGGAGTAACGCGTGGGAGGCTCACGCTGCCCCGATACTTCCTGTTTCCGCTGTACAGGCGCACCAACCGACCTGTAGGAGTCGCTGTCCACAACGTCCAACCCCCACCCACCGGCTTTCCCACCCTCTAACACTGCCAATTGTGTTAGTATGACGGCCGGCCAAGCCGGTAGCAACGGCGAGAGCTGAGCTCGATACCAGCATCTTCTGCGTTAGTAGCGAGCGCCTTGCCCACTGCGCCACTCAGCCGCCCAGTCTGAAGAGATTCTAAAGAGAGTACAGTTTTGGGTTTGAGATCCATTGAGGGTTGACGTTTGTTCTTTTCCTGATATAGTGTTCTCTCTCTCCCTCTGTAGAAAAAACTCAGAAGCTACGACTTTGATTTCTCTCACTGGCCTGTAGACTTCAGCTGGACAGAAGTCAGCAATCCGTGAGTTCAGCAATCTGTTTGTCTTTTCTCTGCTCATACTTTCTCCCACAATATTGTATCGGTACCCTGATATCGGATCAGTTTTTTTTTTTATTGTTTATTGTATTGATGTTTATGAAAAAATAAATAGTCCTTAAGTCTGAAAAGGTCACATAATATAATTTGATCACGCTTTTTTACCCTTGGGTATAGCAGATTAATTGTATTGCTTTTTAAGGGATCTCATTTCTACCTCTTACTTCAGTTAAATGAAAGAAAAACAAGATGGTGAATCGCAGTATATCGAAGTATCAAATTGCGATACTTGGTGTATCGCAGCAACACATAGCAAGAATAGAATAGCAATATTATATATCGACCCAGACATCATAATGATACCGCATCATCTCAGGAGCTCTGTGGCAGTTCCCAGCCGTGTGTGTGTGTATGACTGTGCATACGGTGTGTGTGGGCGTCCTAACAGTCTGACCGTGTGTGTGTGTATGACTGTGCATACGGTGTGTGTGGGCGTCCTAACAGTCTGACCGTGTGTGTGTGTATGACTGTGCATACGGTGTGTGTGGGCGTCCTAACAGTCTGACCGTGTGTGTGCGTGACAGGAAGCTGTCTAAGGCGGGTGTCTCCCTGCTGAAGCCAGGGCCCAGACTCCAGAGAGGAACAGCAGACAATGTCCTCAACTCTATACGCACACTACCATGTCACGTCATCAGGTTAATAACACTCAGCATAATACACTGTATGCACACTCTTTAACCTCTTAAGCCAGAGTGGACCGGTACGAGATTGATATCGCACCATAAATCCATCAATACAGAACATATTGATTAATGTTGCGTTTCTTTTTCAAATGTAGCCAAGAGTAAAGACCCTAACCCTGTCACAACAGCAGTCAAAGTGTATATTTTCAGCACTACGTTTGTTTACCAATGATTTTAAGTGTTATTAGTGAAATATGAGTTTATAGAAATCTCAGTGCATCGAGTTGGAAAAAGGCGCTTATTGACGTGAGGACTTGGTGCAACCTAATTTGAGTGTAGTCTTTTGAGAGAAGAGACCCAGGGCTTTCGATGGGTTTTCGAATGAAAAAACTACACTTCCCAGCTCAATCATCTGACTTTTAGCGTGAAGCTTTTTTTCTTCTCCATTTTCGGGATCATATCTCATGGGTGGAACAAACCTGAACGTTATTGCCATGAACTAGAACACATTTTAGGTTAGTTTCTCTACCTTTCTGTGAACGTCTAGCAAAAAAATGCATTGCAATCTGATGAAAAATGGCGGAGCAATTTACATGATGAAAAAGTAACTGTACTTACAGTAGATTTCATTCATGGTTTTTGCTGGGGCGCCTGGTGATACTACATCCAGATTGAACTCTGCCATTGGAAAGGGGAGATTTGGCCCGATCCATAGATGTGTGACATAGATGTGTGGTCATTTATAGGCCTGATATTCTATATTCTATAATCATATTTAAAATTGCATGTGTCCGGATGGCAGAATTCAGTACTGAATCTACAAAACCTCCTGTAAATAATCTGCCCTTTATTCATTTGCTTAGATTCTTAGAATTTCTCATGTCTGGTAAATGTTAGCATGGTGTTATTCACCGACACTGGGAATACATTGATACACTGAGATCCATAGATGCCCCTAGATATCAAGAACATGCAAATGTTCCTTGTAGAAGTGGAGCAATCTTCCATTTACTTAGGTATGTATTTTTAGGAGACATTTCTGAAAATATGGCTAGGGCTTAAGAGGTTAAAACAAAAACAAAAAATCAACCATGGTGGTACTATATTATATTACTATCAGACTCTATGAATTGTATATCGCTGCTGTCTTGGGGAAACCTTGTATATATCTAAAATGTAATCTCTTAAGGAATAAGCAATGCGTTCATCAGATACGTGTAAATTCAAGTTGTCTATGGCACTTCACTGTGGACTGGAGAATACTGTCGTGGTTTTGATGTTTTCATAGGAGCTTGTTGTTAGTAGAGCTGCCGCGGTATAGATTATTTCTTTACCGCACAAATTAGTGAAGCAATTCAAACCATCACAGTAACCGCCATAAAATAAATCCCCCAAAGAATCCTAGACCCATTATCTCTCTTTATCCATGAAGCATAGATCAGAATGATGGCTTTTCTACAGTCTGGAAGGGCATTTTTCACCCCTCCATTTACAATGCAAAACGCACATACTGTATGCACTGACCTGTTGCAGAGATCTCTCCATGGTCCTGATTGCAGAGAAAATACTCAGTTAAAACAAATATCTGTATATGTGTGGACAGGGGCATTGGTCATGATGATAACGTGCCAAAAAACACGATTCAAATTTACTGGCCAAATGTAAACGGCCATATCATATAATACACGTGCCGTCATAGACACATGCATGAAAACATGGTTAGGCTGCAAAACATTAGTGTATGTTACATATTTGGTTGTAAATGCTTTGGTTTGATTTTAATTGACCCATCTCAAAACCTGCCCCTTTTTCTTGATCCTCCAATCACAACTGTGGATTCCCTCGGACAAACTTAGCTACTGTATGTAGTCACTGGCCATTTCCAAACTTATAGCAGTCTAAATATTCCACCAAGAAACAAAAAGGCTTAGCAATCTCAGCCTTCTTGTTAACAAAATATTCACTGAAAAATCATGTAGCCTACTTCATGCAAGGATTTATCCACTGCAGTCGCAATGTCTGCACTCGACTAAATGAAGCAGGGTTTCCGCTAGCAGTTGTTTTAAAGTGACCTGGCAGACGATACAGGACACAGCCACCCAGCATCCTGGTTACTGTCTGGCAGACGATACAGGACACAGCCACCCAGCACACACACTGTTGTCTGGTTACTGTCTGGCAGACGATACAGGACACAGCCACCCAGCACACACACTGTTGTCTCCTGGTTACTGTCTGGCAGACGATACAGGACACAGCCACCCAGCACACACACTGTTGTCTCCTGGTTACTGTCTGGCAGACGATACAGGACACAGCCACCCAGCACACACACTGTTGTCTCCTGGTTACTGTCTGGCAGACGATACAGGACACAGCCACCCAGCACACACACACTGTTGTCAAAAATAAGCAAAGATTTCTGGAGGCTTCTGTCTGTTTCAGACCCAAGGGATAACATACAGCCGATATCTTGCAGACCAAATGAAGCTGTGTGAGACTGTTTAGAGTTTTGGAGTATGTGTGAGATTATGTGAAAAATAATCAAACGTTTATAAAAAATTAAATAAATAAATGTGTGACATGCCCCTTAGATATGGATGAACCCCCCAGGGCGGCTACGTGGCGTAGTGGGCAAGGCACTCGCCACGAAATGCTGGAGACGCTGGGCTTGCCTGTTCGAGCCCAGCGCTCCACATTTGCTTTCAGTTTAGCTGGTCGTTCATACTAATACACATTGGCCGTATTAGGGGGTGGGAAACTGAGGGGTGGGGATTGGGCGTTGTGGACAGCGACTCCTACGGGTCGGTTGGTGCGCCTGCGCAGTAGAATCAGGAAGTGTCGGGGGCAGCGTGAGCCTCCCACGCGTTACTCCTCGCCACTGAGAGATCGAGCTGCGCAGGTGAAAAGATGCGACTGCTGTTACCTCAAGTACCGGAGGGGACTTGTGCTATGTATGACTTAGTCCACATTGCAGCCGGCTTGTGGGAGGCAAGAAACAGCGTCCGTGACAGGGGAGGGTTGAATTGGATGATACGAAATTGGGATGGGAGAAAAAATAGAAAATGGGAGAAAAAGTGGATCAAAAAAAAAAAAGATATGGATGACCCCCCCCTATTCAAAGAGATAGGGGTCTGGTCTTGTTAGTCCCCGTTATCAAGATGGCGGCAGAGTGAGATGACCTCTCCGTAGAGACGGACTTTGCCGTTAGTAAGCAAGTAAACATTTTGTTTACTGGCCTAAATATTACATCCAGTGTTAGTCATAGATTGGCACTTAGGTAAGAGGCTGCTCACCTGATGTAAGAAGGCATGCGATAAAAAAAGAAAAGAAAAAAAACTCCTGCTGTGTCAACACAACTAAGCCACTACAAAACATTATTTTTAAATTGGCAATGATCCGTTTTTAATTTCTGTGCTGAGTTTTGAATGGGTTCCAGGGGCCCTGAAGCCATTGATCCTGCTCAGCACTTTGAAGGACTGTGACGGCTTACACTTCCAGGGGGGGGGGGGGGGGGGGGGGGGGGGGGATTACAAGATTTTATGTGACAGCAGTGATGTACTGCTTATGTTGTAGTATATTTCCGCTTTAGGCCTGCACCTTATTTCACCCCTTACTTTTATCCCCTCTGTCCCTCCTCTGGTAAACACAGATACCAGTAATCTGTTGGTTCTCTACCCACTCTTATCTCTCTCTCTCTCTCTCTCTCTCTAGTTTTCTGATCGCCCACTCGTTTGGGAGGAGGATGCTGTACCCAGGCTCTGTTGGGCTACTGCACAAAGCCATGAAGCCCATGTTGCAGCAAGGCCAGGCTCGGCTGATAGAGGAGGTGAGTCATGCTGGTGTCGCTGAGGTGTGAAGCTTCTGAAACGTATTAACTGTGTCTTTACACAGCATCTGCATGAGGCAAGT
Organism: Notolepis coatsorum; assembly: GCF_963971535.1. Lineage (NCBI taxonomy): Eukaryota > Metazoa > Chordata > Actinopteri > Aulopiformes > Paralepididae > Notolepis > Notolepis coatsorum. Next base: position 91,131,651 of record NC_140183.1, read on the forward strand.
CAGGCTTTTTTGAAGCAATGGGCCTATCTCAAACCCTGCTCTCTTTTCTTGATGATCCAATCACAATTGTTGCTTGGAGGGAAGCACCAGTTGTGATTGGACGGTCAAGAAAAGAGAGCAGGGTTTGAGATGGGTCCATTGATTTTGTTGTTGGGAATCCTGGCTATTTTACTAGTTGCTAGAGTGAGTAATCATCGGTCTCTGCTCACAGCCTACATAACCTCACACTTACATATACATACACATAAACCACAGGTTGCATTTAATATTGGACAAATAGACAGATACCCAGATATACACACACACACACAAGTGGCTAACTGCCCCAGTTCTTGCTTCCCATCTGTTGTAGTTTGATGGCCAGAGAAACAAGCTTGTGGCGTGTGACGGCAATGAGATTGACACCATGTTTGTGGATCGTAGGAGGGATGGAGGACAGAGCGGACAGACACTGGTAAATATGAATATCCATGTTGATTTTATTATATCTTTTGATTTGATTGTATCTTTTATGTTATATTTTGTGCTATGTTTTTAATGTGTAGGTGTGACTTGACCTCCAGAACTTTAGTGTGTTCTGAGCTACATTGTTGCGTTGTGTCATAGGTGGTCTGCTGTGAGGGGAACGCTGGTTTCTATGAGGTGGGCTGTATGAATACTCCACTAGAAGGTGAGGAAATTAAATGTCTCAAACCCTGTCTTCTTTTTTGATCCTCCAATCACAACCTCGGACCACAGTTGTGATAGGACGATCAATGAAAGGTGGTGGTGCTTGAGATAGGTAAATTGAACTATACCTCATAGATGCTCGTAGAATCCACATGAATTACAGTGACTGTTACTAGGACTGGGCCTTATGATCACAATATTTGGCAGTATTAGTCTTCTGTGTATGCTGAAACTAAAAGTGTCATGTCACTACCATGTGTCATGTTACCATTCTGATTGACACCATTCTGATTGACAAAGCTAAAAGCAATTGGTTTTGATAGTCTATCAGTGAGCTGGATGCAATCCTACCTGGAGGGGAGGGAACAGATGGTGAAGGTAAACGGCACCCTATCCCCCCCCCTCACAGTGAGCTGTGGTGTTCCACAAGGAAGCATACTAGGACCGCTACTCTTCCTAATTTATGCAAATTACATGTCGTCAGCTTGTGACTGCAACTTGTTCCTGTTTGCGGACGACTCAGCCCTGCTGGTCTCTGACAAGAACAAGTTACAGGTTGAAAAAACCCTCAGCTTGGAACTAGGCAAAATCTGCATATGGCTCGCTGATAACAAACTATCATTACACTTGGGCAAAACAGAGTCCATTCTCTTCGGTTCAAATAACAAACTCAGCAAGACCGACGGCTTCTCAGTTACAGTGGGTGACAATATTGTCACAAGGAAAGATGAAATTACCTACCTGGGTTCCATCCTAGAGGCAAATCTTTCCTGTGACAAAATGGCATCCAATGTAATAAAAAAAAGTCAACCAACGAACTCGATTTTTGTACCGGATCTCCTCTCTGGTAAACAAGAATACCCTGAAGACTCTGGCAGGAGCACTCATTCAAGGGTACTACGACTATGCTTGCACCTCATGGTACCAAAGCACCTCAAAGGCGCTAAAAACAAAAATTACAAACATCTCAAAACAAACTGGTCAGACTACTGCTTGACCTTACTCCTAGAACCCACCTCACCCCTGCCCACTTTGACAACCTAGGATGGCTTAGAGTAGATGACAGAGTACAGCAACTTGCAATGGGCCTGATCTACAAGATACACTACACGACCAAGGTGCCCATGTACATGTCAAAATACTTCCCAAAGGTCAGTGAATACCACGATCACAACACCAGAGGGAGCTCCACAAATCATGTTAAACCCAGATTCGGCTCAAACAAGGGACTAAACACGTTTCGCAAATTATGCCACATCAATGTGGAACGCCCTACCCAAAGCTGTAAAGGAATGTGAATCACTACCAACTTTCAAAACCACTCTCAAAGAACACCTACGGGAGACTGCAATTCTAAACTGGCCCCTGTAAATGTCCTAACCCAACCCCCTCCAATGTACAGTAAATGACCAAGTATGGTTGTCAATATTCCAATGTACAGTTTTGCTTGTACAGTTGTACAGTGTCCCCCACCCACCCCTCCTACCCAACCACCTCCAATGTACAGTCACCCCCCACCCACCCAACCCCACCTACCAACCTCCTCCAATGTACAGTTTCTACGTCAAATGTATATACTCTCTTTTCTGGACTCTTTTTGTATCACAAACAGTACTGTATTTGCAAATCTGGTATGTCATAAATGTATAGATGTAGCAGTACTGTCTATCTGTATGTCGTGTATGACATAAATGTCATGATGAATTGAAAATGGGGGACCCTGATGTAAACAAGACGAAAGTCTTTCTCTGGTCTGCATCCCCTTAACAATTGTATGTATTGAGCTGCAATCTGTTAATAACGTTTTCAATCAATCAATCAAACTACATATTGGACCATGAGAGGTTCCACCTATTGGTGACATCACATAGGCAATTCAGATGTCAGGGAAGTACAGAGACGCTCTCCTTCACCAGGGGAAGAAGGTGACAAAGGCACTCTGGTGACAATCTGTATAGTCAAAGTCACAAATAACTATCTGTATAGTCAAAGTCACAAATAACTATCTGTATAGTCAAAGTCACATATCAACCTGTATAGTCAAAGTCACAAATAACTATCTGTATAGTCAAAGTCACAAATAACTATCTGTATAGTCAAAGTCACATATCAATCTGTATAGTCAAAGTCACAAATAACTATCTGTATAGTCAAAGTCACAAATAACTATCTGTATAGTCAAAGTCACATATCAACCTGTATAGTAAAGTCACAAATAACTATCTGTATAGTCAAAGTCACATATCAACCTGTATAGTAAAGTCACAAATAACTATCTGTATAGTCAAAGTCACAAATAACAATCTGTATAGTAAAGTCACAAATAACAATCTGTATAGTAAAGTCACAAATATCAACCTGTATAGTAAAGTCACAAATAACAATCTGTATAGTCAAAGTCACAAATAACAACCTGTATAGGTTGTCATAGTCAAAGTTTAGGTGATTCTCATATCTTTACTTGAATAAAAAATTGCCACAGTTCTCTATGTTGTGATTGACTCATGACCCAAGAGACCTTGAAGCCCATTGGAAATCCAATGTGGAACTTCATAAATACTGTATATGGGTGTTTGTCTGAAAATTATTTATGGGTTGTTTGTGAGGGGTTGACGCTTGTGGAGGTACGGGGTTCTTCATCCGACAGCGGAGATATATAAAGATATATACGAATATTTAGAGATGTTTATTTAATAAATGGAGTTTATGAATTGTATGGCATAAATAATAATAATAATAATAATAATAATAATAATAATAATAATAATAATAATAATATTATTAAAAAAAAATTATATATATATATATGAGTGGAAGGAATAAAAGTGAATTATTATTTCATATAATGATGTCCATATAAACCCTGTGTTGTAGGTGGCTACTCAGTACTGGGCTGGAACCACCCAGGCTTTGCAGGCAGTACGGTAAGTAATACTGTCCCCATCGTGGATTACATTTACATCTTATGGCAGTAAACCCAAGTCTGTGCTCTTCTGTATCCAGTATACTTAAAAGAACACGCCACCATTGAATGGAAGCAGACATGACCGGTTAGCCTATGCATTGTCCAACTAACACCTCTCCCGAAGGCTAACCGGTCATGTCCGCTTCCATTCATTGTGCTAAGCTAGGCTAACATGCAGCCAGATAGCTTTCTACTGAACTCACAGAGAGGAAACTGGTATCTATCTTCTTGTTTCTCTCTGGAGAAGACGATAAGCACATTTCCCCAAATGTTGGCGTGTTCCTTTAAGCAGGCTTGTGGAAGCCGACGGCATGTGGGAATTCTTGCTCTGCTGCCTGTCAGAAACGAACAGTGTTGTAAAAAAATAAATAAAAAACCACGAATGATGTTTTTTTATGTTATCAAAGTAGCCTTGTTGGAGTAGGATAGTTTCTTAAACCCTTTCACCCCAGAGTGCGTAGTTGACGTACGTTCTTTTCGGGTGGAGAAAGTGTTGGAACAGCCGCAGACTGGTGTGAAATTCTTTGTGTGTCAATATTTCTGAACCCTCCTCTCCCAGGGTGTACCGTTCCCCCAGAATGAGGCCAACGCCATGGACGTAGTGATCCAGTTTGCAGTTCACAAGCTGGGCTTCCAGCTCAGTGACATCATCGTGTATGCCTGGTCCATAGGAGGCTTTACAGGTATATATATATTATAGATGCTACTTTGACACCATAGCTTGGAAAAAAACTACAAAAACTGAGACATATTATGTTCTCTGGGGGTGTAACGATAAACAAATGTTCAGGTTCGATACGAATTCCGATTTTGAGGTCAAGATTCGTTGTTCAACCCTTCAAATTTGGTCAATTCTTAATGAAAAACACCAAGCCCTTTGTTCAATGTCTTTACAAATAGCTTTATTACAACGATAATGACCTAGCTAAGCAGTCTCAAGCATATACTGTATGTGCATGATGATCTTTTTCAAATAATTAAGAAATAATAATAGTCTTTCAAGAGTCGACAATACAAGCTGTGGTACAGTTAATTTACCTTGCAAGCCTCCACTGAAACAGATTCGTCTTTGTTTTGTTGATAAAACAGATCCTGCATCATTGTTCTCAAGTGCAATCATTACCTCCACGGCGTCTGTGGTGCTTGGTGCATAGTTAAGACTTTCAGGAGGTGTGTGGTCTGAGAGCCTCCTCTACGGCCTCTGTGCTCTCCGTTTCGGCAGAAGTATAAATTAAGTAAAGGAACCATTTTGAACATGCCGTGTAGTTTGACCCAACAGTCGACCTTTCACAGAATGTTTGGAATCTTTCATCCAGCAAGGCAGCATGTAACCATGGCTAAACACACAAAAAATACACATCACACTGGAATTTACAAAATGTACAAAATTAATGTTGATACTGTGTTGCACATGAATTTATTCAAATTCTCGATTCTGTTACACCCCTCCCCCTGATATTCTGGCATATGCAATCATGTTACTGTAGAATGTTAAAGTATTTACAGTAAAATATTAGCAAATTTTGGTTGTACATCCCTCACGCTGACTCTGCTTATCTCCCTCTTCTCTTTCCTCACACACCTAATCTATTCCTCTGTCACTTTACCTCCACCCTACCCTTCTCTCTCTCTCTCTCACACCCCCTCTTCCCTCTCTCAGCCAGTTGGGCGGTGATGTCATACCCAGAGGTCCGCTCGATAGTGTTGGACGCCTCCTTCGATGACCTGCTGCCTCTGGCCCTCAAGGTCATGCCCGCCAGCTGGAGTGAGTCCCGTCGTAGGTCATATTCTAACGATCTGTTAATGGCAGTCGTTTTCAGGGACTGAAATGAGATTATGTTTGTTTTTGCCAGGACCGTTGGTACAACACACAGTCAGACAGTACATGAACCTCAACAACGCGGACCAGCTGTGCAAGTGAGTGGAACACACGGTCAGGATTCCTAACGACACAAACCGTACCGCTACCAGGCACACAAGTCAAGTGAATGAAATCGATCACACCATTGGAACATCACACAGTGTATTGGAACTGCAGTTGGCTATGTGCTGATGATGACACAGGTGCTCTTCTTCTCCCAGATACCAGGGACCAGTGCTTCTGATCAGAAGAACCCAAGATGAGATCATCACGACTACGTAAGTCACATCACATGTTCTCTCCACCATGGGGGGGGGGGTGACAATGGCTCGGGAGGTAGAGCAGTCGTCTGATAATCCGGAGGTTCCCGGTTCGATCAGCAGGTTCCTCCCGGGCAGCGTGTCGGAAGTGCCCTTGAGCAAGACACTTAACCCCTAACTGCTCCCGGTGAACAGGTTGGCACCTTGCATGGTCGCCTCCACCGTCGGTGTGTGAATGTGTGAGTGAATGGGTGAAATGTGAGGAACAAATTGTAAAACGCTTTGGATTCACCCATTCACTCACACATTCACAGACAGTGGAGGCGACCATGCAAGGTGCCAACCTCCTCACCGGGAGCAGTTAGGAGTTAAGTGTCTTGCTCAAGGTGCCAACCTCCTCACCGGGAGCAGTTAGGAGTTAAGTGTCTTGCTCAAGGACACTTCGACATGTTGCCGGGAGGAGTCGGAATCAATTACCTTCCCATTACCAGACAACCACTCTACCTACTGAGCCACTGTCGCTCCACCATTTAGAAGCGTGTGACTGGTAGACTAGAGATGTGCACGAGTAAATAATTACTCCAGCACTTGTTTTGTTTCCACCTACTAGTGAAATACTATTTGCATGTTGAATTTTTTTTTTGTCTCTGATGGAACAGGAACAAAAACATTTGCGCTAAAATACCTCACGTGAATCTTGCAGTTACAATAGAATGTATGTGGTTGCGCTGAGGATTTCTACTGTACCCTTTCTGTTGAAGACGTCAACAGACGACTTTCTTGGGCTGCAGCATAGCAACATTCTCCAGCGGCATCGTCATCGAGACATTTCTATTAGAGTGCCCTGTGGCTACTCTAAATGCCACCCCTAGAGACTGCAATCAGAGACACTCTATTGCCTGGTGGTATGAGGTACATACCGGTACATACCGGCACAAAGGACTCACAGACGGCGCAAGAAGAAAATAAGATACAGTAATACAGGAAAGCTGAAGTCCAAACATAAAGAAATAAGCCTTCTTCTCATGATTCCCTTTGACAGGAAGACACTGTACGATGGTAGCCTGTTCTTGCTTAAAATATGTAAATAAAATACTTATCGCGACAAGAAAAAAACACATCGGACATACAGTAAAAGATACTAACATGTTCTGTTTCTTGAGAGGTTGGCTGCATCGTATCGAGCAGGGTTTGACATTAATTGGGGGGAATCCTCCAATCATGATACCTTGCTTTAGCCTGGTGTCGGTCCGATATCCCATACCAGTATCTGTATAGTTACAACCCTAGTTACCCTATTGATATCCCATACCAGTATCTGTATAGTTACAACCCTAGTTACCCTATTGATATCCCATACCAGTATCTGTATAGTTACAACCCTAGTTACCCTATTGATATCCCATACCAGTATCTGTATAGTTACAACCCTAGTTACCCTATTGATATCCCATACCAGTATCTGTATAGTTACAACCCTAGTTACCCTGTTGATATCCCATACCAGTATCTGTATAGTTACAACCCTAGTTACCCTATTGATATCCCATACCAGTATCTGTATAGTTACAACCCTAGTTACCCTATTGATATCCCATACCAGTATCTGTATAGTTACAACCCTAGTTACCCTATTGATATCCCATACCAGTATCTGTATAGTTACAACCCTAGTTACCCTGTTGATATCCCATACCAGTATCTGTATAGTTACAACCCTAGTTACCCTGTTGATATCCCATACCAGTATCTGTATAGTTACAACCCTAGTTACCCTATTGATATCCCATACCAGTATCTGTATAGTTACAACCCTAGTTACCCTATTGATATCCCATACCAGTATCTGTATAGTTACAACCCTAGTTACCCTGTTGATATCCCATACCAGTATCTGTATAGTTACAACCCTAGTTACCCTGTTGATATCCCATACCAGTATCTGTATAGTTACAACCCTAGTTACCCTATTGATATCCCATACCAGTATCTGTATAGTTACAACCCTAGTTACCCTGTTGATATCCCATACCAGTATCTGTATAGTTACAACCCTAGTTACCCTATTGATATCCCATACCAGTATCTGTATAGTTACAACCCTAGTTACCCTGTTGATATCCCATACCAGTATCTGCACTGTACAACCCTACTGGTATTATATTATGTTGTTGTGTTGCAGTCCGGAGGACGTCATGTCTAACAGAGGCAACGACCTCCTGCTCAAGCTGCTCCAGTTCAGGTCTGTTCTCCCCCACCACCACATTTGATCAATATCACCATCAATATACTTGGAAATCTGATACGAGTCCAAATACGGGTATACACGCAGTATATCTGATGTAATCTTCTCTCCAGGTACCCCAAGGTCATGACGGATGATGGAATCAGAGCCGTACGACAGTGGCTAGGAGCCGCCAATCACATAGAAGAAGGTAGGAATGTGTATGTACAGACAGGTGACGCATTTTATGGAAAAATCTGAATAAATGAATGAAACAATGAATGAAACAACAAATGCAGATGCTTCCATACAGCATGATATAATTAAGCAGTTATGCTGTGGGGGGCATTTCCTGGCATGATTTGGGTCCTTAGAGGGCAGGGTCACTGCAAATCAATACAAAGTTATTTCTTTATCTTTGTCCTTTGATGTAACATTTCTGTCCTAATGGGCACGAGGGGTCTCTGAATGGTTTTGATGAGTATGAAAATAATTATTTGCTATGGCCTTCAGTCGCCAGATCTCAACCCAGTTAAACACCTATGGGAGATTGTGGACCAACATGTTAAGACATGAGACAATGGTCTCCACCACCATCCTCAAATGAGTTGGAATATATGAATATAATTTGGAAGAATGTAGAGTAGAGTTCCACTACTTGCAGAATCTACGCCACAGTGCATTGAAGCTGGTCTGGTGGCTCATGGTGGTCCAACACTTTACTAAAGCCACGTTTGCACCAGGGGCGGATTTAGGATTGTAGGAGATACGGGGCTTAGCCCAGATAGGAATTTTTTTACTTCGATACCACCACCTTAAAGCGGACAAAAGGCACTAGAGAACACTTAAATTCACACTAGGGATGTCCGATATTATCGGCCGATATCGGCATTAAAATGTGATATCGGAAAATATCGGTATCGGTTTAAATCTTTAATTTTTTTTTACATTTCTATAACCTTTATTTACCCAGGGAAGCAAGTAAGAACAAATTCTGATTTTATTTATTGTCAAAAGTATGCATAATGTTGTGTTAATTCCACAACAAGAGATATGTAATGTTAATTACCTGAAATTATTCCATTTTTTGGGGGGGTGAAACCCTGCATATATCGGTATCGGTTGATATCGGTATCGGAAATTAAGAGTTGGACAATATCGGTATCGGTAAAAAAGCCAATATCGAGCATCCCTAATTCACACCCTTTAATTAATGAAGCAAATAATAATAATAATTAATAATAATAATAATAATTTTCATGTAACAATGATTAACCCTTTAATCGCCAAGGACGACTTAACACGCCATTCTCCGCCATGCGTAATCTGCCAATGATGTCGTACAGCGTCTTTGAGATCAATATTTCAAAAATCTGTCATGGCAATCATATTTCACCCACGGAGACTTGAGATCTCCTGTAGATCTCCTCTCAACTCTCCAACGGTTCAAGACCGCCATCTGGTGGCCGATCGGCGAATCGCCAAAACCGGAAGTGCCGCGCCGGAAGTGGTGCTCGCCCATATTTCGTCCGGGCACTCGCTATCGTTAGCGGGACTCCATCTTGATACACTGGACATCGATCAGTTGCAAATAACTCGATAAACAACTAGATTTGGACGTATATAGGATTATACAACCTGGAAACATCCCATAATAGGGAACTTTCTGCTCCATGCTGATCGCCCAACGCTACGAGGAAGCTGCGGTGAGTTTCAGCGTGTTTGATTATTATTAAACATACACACTGCTCCGATCAACATATCACCCATACTAAATAAATTATTTAACGTCAGCCACGGACTTATAACCCCCCCCCTCTGGTCACCAGCAGATGATGAGGCATGACGTGTAGGACCTTGTACAATTGACATTTTTTATCTGACGTCAATCGGTATCAAACTACATTTGATGATCTAATATATGTATTTAGGGCTATAACTCACGTTCTGCAGAATGCTGCAGAAAACGATAAAAACATATTTATACTTTAGACCGTATTTTAGTATGAATATGTGAATGAAAAAGTAGAACGTTGCTACATCCTAAACGATAGATACTTGACGTTGAATGGGCCATAGTAATGTCAATTTACCAATACAATTTAAAAAGTTATAGCCCTGCAAAGAAGGGGAACATCTCCATAGACAAATAGAGCTGGCAGAGGACGGTATAAGGCCTGACATAAGCGTGGCAGTGAAAGGGTTAATTGTCCAAAAAAAGAAAAATATATATATATATATATTTTTTTTTAAAGTAGATTCAGGCCTTTTCAGAAAACATTCGGGGCTTGAGCCCAAGTAGCCACCCCCTAGCCCCGCCCCTGGTTTGCACGGCAGGAACTAGAGACTTGTTGAGGAACAGGGACCAGGGTCTAAGCAGAAGTTCCCAAAGCTGAACATGAATGATTGAGTACTCGCAGCATTTCATTTCAACCAACATTTCCAGAAATTCACAGCACAAACTGAGCTATACATTAAAAACATTCCCCCCCCAGTGACCCCTTTAGTTTCATCAATATAGTGCGGTCAGAACAGTCCTAAGTTTGTAGCTTAAGTATTTAATGAGACATTTAACCTCCATTTCGCCAATGTCATCTGCTTTCAACCAGGAAATGTGAAATGCGTATTATATATTAAAGGGATACATCTAGTGATCTATGCACAAAAGCGATTCATTTTTCCATTATTCTCTTAGTTACAATTAGATTGTATGAACTGAGCAGGTGAAATGTTTGCAGCTCAAGCATTTAAGGTTCGCTATTCCCTACGGGCAGAGAAGATTACACTACAGCCCTGCAACGTGAAATGCATATTATATATTAACTGATAAATCTAGTGATCTATGCACAAAAGCAATTATTCCCCCCCCCCCCCCAGTAAATCTCTTAGGTACAATGAGATTGTATGAACTAAAGCAGGTGACATTTTTGCAGCTCAAGTATTTAAATAGTTATTACTAGGCCATTCGGGCACAGCCTCGTTTGGAAATACGGTCATCTGGACTCTGTGAGTTGCCAGTGCATTGAGCGGTCTGTTGCAAGTTCATGTTCACAGGGTTCGCACAAGGTCCTTAAAGTGTTAGATTTTTTTACCAAAAGAACTCTAGGCCTGGAATTCCTTGAAAACAGCAATTCTTTTTTTACAAGGTGCTTAAAAAGTCATTGAAATTCAAATCAACCATTCACATTGAACATTTTGTTCTGAATCTGAATTGTTCTTATTTAAAGTGTAACAAATTGTCGGGGGGGGGCAGGTGGCGCACGGAGATTATGTTCGTCACCAACACCTGTTCGAATCCAGCTCCCGGCGTTGCTATCAGCTTGGCTGGCCTCTCACACTGATACAATTGGCTGTATCAGGGGGTGGGAAAGCTGAAGGGTGGGTCCTGGGCGTTGTGGACAGCGACCCCTACAGTTCGGTCGGGGCGCCTGCTCAGCGAGGGTTGGATCTGAGGAGAGATAGTGTGGCCTCCCACACGCTACACTCTCCCCGGTGAGAACCTGCGCGGCCAGGTTGGCCTGCCCCAGGCTGCACATGCGTCGGAGGAAAGCATGTGACAGTCTCCGGTCTCCCGGACCAACAGTAGGGGAAAGTACGCAACAACCAGGAAGGGTGGGATGGGAGAAAAATCGGGAAAAAGGAGGGGAAGAAAGATAATATAAAAAAAAAAAATCTGAAATTGGTTTTAAGCCATACATATTGGATTTGATTTTTATTTCTATAAAAACAGCATTTAAAAGTACCCTTTTAAAATGAAAAATGGTGCTTGGAAAAGTACTTGAATTTCATATTGCAATGTCTGTGGGAACCCTGTGTTCAATGCTAGGACCAATATATGTCAAGAGAGGGAACATTGGTATGCAGGGAACATTGGTCTGTTCATTTAACCATGATCATGAAGATCTCAGAGAAAATTGAGACACTGAATGCCTAGAGACCTTTTCCACACGTCGGCGGACTATTTTGCCTAATCCTCCCAGGTCTTTACACCACGGTGCAAACGCAGAGAACAGTGGGCGGAAGGAACTTAAGTTCTGTGAAATGTAGTTCCTGGCTATTAAAGTTCCAGGTAGTTTAGGTGCAAATGCAGCTTAACCCTTTCAGCAGTGTTGCGTTGCTGATATCAAAGCTGGTTGCACGCTGTTTTAATGACGCCACGTTCTTAGTAGTAGTAAGTACTTACTACTTGGCGCATCAGTCGAGTGCAGCGCATTCCTGTGTGCACGTGCTTCTGCTCAGAGCCGGTTGCACGGCGTGCAACCCTGTCCCATGAGCAACACACCTCTGCCTTTCAGTACCATACTACCAAAATTTGGTTAACCCTTTCACTGCGACAATACAGAAGGTTAACCCTTTCACTGCCACACTACAGGTTAACCATTTCTTTTTTTTTTTAAACTTTTTTAAACGTTTATCGCTTTTTCTGGTCAAGCATGACCGACAGAAACAGGTTGAATGGGATGTAGAGTAGGGGAAGACACTCTGAGAAAATACGGCGGGTCCGGGAATCGAACTCGTGTACCCCAGATCCGTGGCGAGCACGGTTGTCCCCGACGCAGAAATAGCGCCGAGATACGCGGTGAGCTACGGGAGCTCGCCCAGGTTAACCATTTCACTACCACACTAACAGTAATGAAAGGGTTAAGACACTGTTGGTTTTTCCTTTAATTTGTCACTCATCTGTACAGGTATGTGCACGTCTATCTGGTTTGAAGCATCTTTTGAGCTGAAAAACGCTCAGTTGTGTGTGTGCGTGCGTGTAATGCTGATGGGTCTTTCTCTGCAGCGTCTGTGTACAGTAGCTACGAGGTGGATGATGACTGGTGTGTGTCTGTACTGCAGTCCTACCAGACAGACAGAGACGTCTCCTTCCCATGGAGTGTTGGTAAGACAGACTCCTTCACGTTAAACCTGCAAATACTTGTAGCACCTACTTTCTACTGCCACATATTATATATCACATAAATAATATATTAATATATCATCTGCATATACACGGTTTTACTCATGAGGGGATGTCGATGAAGAGGAGAGAACTGATGTTCTTTAAGCATTAAAGTCTCGAGACGACTAAGGTCAGAATTGTACATCTTTATGACATCATCATTTGTTCTCTACGGTCTCTGGCTTTGTTTGGACCGTCTCAGACCACCGGTGTTGTGAGGTGTGAGGTCAGACTGGGTCCTATTCCCCGTACCTGGTTCAACTAAGTAGATCAAAAGTCCCATTAGCCAGATTAAATTAACCCGATGTTTGAAACCAGGCTTTCCCTGTTCCTCGAACGCCGATTCAGTCTCGTTAATTCGAACCAGACTTGATACTCAGGATAATTGCGCGCGGCCGCCTCACCTGAAAAGACAGGTGAACCTCATGTTCATCACCCTCTTGTTCATCATCAGATAACAGTGTTTGAACAGATAAATGCATTTTCTCATTCATTCATCAAAACGTCAAAGGCTTGCAATTGCTCATTCATCTCAAGTCACGTCATCAAATCCGTCAAACAGCGCATCTCCTCAGACATTTTAATCCCAGTTACAATATCACAATAACGTGTGAGTAACAGTGATACAATTCAACGATCCACATATTCAGATTGTCGTAATTCACATCCACAATCCACGCATAAAGACGCTTCAATTTATGCTTGAATGAAACACAATCCGGGCACTCCGTTAACACTGAGTGCCAGCCACGCGTTGTCGTTAGTTCATGCCGACCGTTGAGTGCCGCCAACGCTATATAGCGTTTGTTTGTCTTTTTTTTTTTTTATTGACGATTTGAATTCATATTTCATCAATCGAGCCTCAGGTTAGTGTTGCAGACTCTCTCTGAGCTCAATTGGGAAGATACCGCCCCCTATCGTCTCTCCCTGTGTAACTGCACCCCATTACTTTAGACTGATGGGGGGGGGGGGGGGGGGGGGCGGGCCAGTTTCCTCATTTTACTTTTCAGTCAAGCCAACTGAAGAATCCATTGTGATCGCCGGCCCGGAAAACGCGTGGATTATGTATTTACAGTACCCAACGCTGAATCAATAAACGCGATCGATATTTGGAATGGCGATCAGGAATGGCGAATTTATTTGACCAGTCTTAGGATAATCAGAGCCGTTTTCACAGAGATATCAGCGTTTGCCCTATGTGTGTGTGGCTGTGATCGCTGGCCAGGAAATGAGAGAATCGATATTTCAGCCCGCTTCTATAGCGTGCATAAGTACACATACTATCGATAATCTAGCGTTTATTTGAAAACGATTCATAAATAGGCTGAAAAATTACAACGTTTGTGTATGCCAGAATATTCCAGTAAATGCCGATTATCACGGAATCTTTATATTTTCCTTAAACGAGGGCTTTTCAAAATGCTATAAAACGGAAATGAAGCGATTAAAAAAAAAACAATCCGTTTCGACAATGTTGACTGCAAACAAGTCATTGATAAGCGACGGGCAGATTAGACACATAGCCGTAATTTAAGACAGAGATTATGCGTTCACAACGCTATCATTGAAGTGGGTGGTGGCATTCAACAGGGTTTTACCATGTTAACACTTTCTTCGCCAGGCTTATGTACATCATTATACCCCTCTGCCAGCTCTATTTGTCTATGGAGAAGTTCCCCTTCTTTGCAGGGCTATAACGTTTTAAATTGTATTGCTAAATTGACATTACTATGGCCCATTCAACGTCAATTATCTATCGTTCAGGACGTAGGAACGTTATACTTTTTCATTTACATATTCATACTAAAATACGGTCTAAAGTATAAATGTTTTTATCGTTTCTGCAGCTTTCTCCAGAACGTGATTTATAGCCCTAAATGCATTATATTGATGATCAAATAGTTTGATAGCGATCTGCGCGAGATAAAAAATTTCAAATGGACGTGCTTCTAGAAGTTACTACTTATCATCTGATGTTGACCGGATGGGGGGGGGGGGGTCGTTTATAATTCCGTGGCCAACGTTAGATGATTCATCTAGTGTGGGTGATATGATCATTAGAGCAGTTTATATCGAACACGTTAAAAAAAAAACGCTGAAACTCACCGTAGCTTCCTCGTAGGGTTGGGCGATGAGCGTGGAGCAAAAATATTCCTATTATGGGATGTTGAAATATACGATCCATCTCCAGGTTGTATAATAGTATATACGTCCAAATCATGTTGTTTATCGAGTTATTGGTAACGGATTGCTATCCGTTGTGTCCAGCTCGAGTCCCGGGACTATTAGCGAGTGATCGGACCGAATTGGAATGAGCACCAGCTTCCGTTTCCGGTTTGGGCGATCCGCCGATCGGCCACCAGATGGCGCTCTTGAACCGTTGGAGAGTTGAGAGGGGATCAACAGTAGATCTCTAGTCTCCGGGGGAGAAATATGATTGTGATCACAGATTTTTGAAATATTGATCTCAATGACGTGTTACGGCGTCATTGACAGAATTAGCATGGCGGGGAATGACGAGTTTAGGCGTCCTTGGCAGAGAAAGTGTTAACCAGTGGCACTGGAAGTGTTAAGCAAATACATCCACAGTGGAGAATATGAAACGAATCAGAGCCAAACGCCCAATTTCATTCATTAAAAATATCCCTGCGGGATTCACATTTGCAATGCTCAGTTATTAAAATAACCACATAGTGTGTGTCGCGATTCGCGAGCGCCGTATCCGTATAACTATGACGTGCATTATTTACATTTCAAAAGCCCCCTCTAGAAAAACTAAGCACAAAAACATAATTCAGAATGGTATAATGGGATCTAGATTGTGAGGAAGGGAGCTGGCATTTCTTTTTGCGAGGGCGTGGCCAGGTTATCCAGCTAACTGAACTAAACCCTGCGCTGGACCAGGTTCAAACTTTCTCATCTGTTGCCATAGTGATTTAGACAATCGCGCTTCGGGGAACCGACAGTTATATAGCGTACTGGTCTCGCTCTTCGCCATACCGAGATATATCCTCATCTCCAGTACCTACTGTACTTCATTAACAAAAACAATGTACCCATGCACTTGACCAGGCCCCGCCCCAGTGTCCCCCTATAAGACACCGGACATGGTCATACTCGCCCTTCCTCGTTTTTGTTTCCATCATGGACGATGCAGTGCACTCCATGAACTAGTTGTTCTAGGAAATTGAACAATGTTGGGTTTTCGCTGGAGATTCGCCAGCCCCTGGAATCTTCTCGGCACATTCTAACAGTGCATCGGGCCTGTCCTGGGTTTCCTCGTCTTCTGACAGCGGATCGAGGGACGTCGCGCGGCGGCTAGCTGTAGTGGCTAGGTCGCGCCCAGGTAGGGCCTGCGCCACCAGGCGTCAATGCTGGCATTTGTGATACTGCTCGTCCCATGAGACAACAGAGTTGTGTATTGGCACAAGGGGCAGGATATCTGGGTAAACGTTGTCGTTTTTCCCGGCTATCCTGGAGCGCGCGGCTAATGCTATGCTACGATGCTGGGTTACTGTTCTTTTGATTCCCCGCTGAGGGCTGTCTTTTTAAAAAGGTCTTCCCTCTTAACCATTCATGCTGACGGTCAATCGGTGTCTACTGGTGGGAGTTTTGACGGGGTCTTGTTTACCTTTTTCATGGGTGAATGGGCTGAGGCCTAGGGCTGGTGTGCTTTTTGTGAATCTATGAATCGTGTGCAGGACTGGTGTTTCTCTGGTCTGCATCCCCTTAACATTGTGTGTGTGGGCTAGGTTGCTGGTTGCAACCACCACTGGTGCTCCGTGCTTGTGAAGCAGGTGGCATCAGTCCTTTGCCTCTGGCATGTTGGAACGGTGCCCCGCCCGGCCGACGCCATGAGGTGAGTCGGCCCGGCAGGTGGCTGGTGGGCTGTTAAGCCTATACCGCCACGGTATAGAATTAGCAGCGATTAGTAAAATAGTTCGAATTGCTGTTTTCTGTCAAAAATGGTGTCTGGTAGCGGGGCCTTGAAGGCCAGCCGACGTCGAAACATCACGCGAGGTTGTTGACGTTATTAGCTTTGACCTAGCCGCAAGCTATAACCGCAGGGAGGGCTAGGATGCTGTCAACGCTTGTTTACAGACATCTTGGTTGGATCAGTCTCCCTTTGAGGGGGTGAGGTTTTTTCCCTCCTCAGGGCTCCCCTCTCCGCAGAGGGACTTTGGTCTTTCCGCAGGAGCGCGGGCGGTATTTGACCTAGGCCCCACACCGCCTCACACCGCGCAGCCAGAGGTGAGCACGGCCTCGCCAGCGGCCATGTTTCCCCCGCCTGAGGTACCCTGGTCACAACGTCAAGCTGTCCGTGATGCGCCTGCTCGGTATGATGGCATCTGCTCATTCCGTGGTCCCTCTTGGCCTCCTTCACCTCATGAGGATACAGAGGTGGTTTTCCAGTATGGAAATAGACCCGGTGAGAGGCAAGTGGAAGCGGCTAAGGTTCCCATGTCAGTACTGGGGCCTGGGGCCCTCACCAGCGGGGTCCCCATGGGAAGCAGGCTGTCACACGTCACGGTCTTCACCGATGCCTCCCTCACTGGGGGAGGGACGCGTCGGGCCAACGCAGTAGGGGGCAGCTGGCAAGACCATGCTGCCCGGTCTGCGCTACATTCAATGTGTTGGAATTGAAGGCAGTCCTTCTGGTCCTCAAACGGTGTTTTGATCAGGACGGACAACACGACGTCAGCGTCGTACATCGACAGACAGGGAGTACGCTCCCCCCGTCTGCACCGGGCGGCGGTCGGCTGGCTATGGGCGTTTCTCCATCTGCACAGCCTGAGGGCTCTCCACATCCCCGGCAGGGTGAATGTGGGTGCAGGTGTGATGTCGCAGGGCGGTCCTCACCCTGACGAGTGGGGATTACGTCCATACACAGTCGGGCAGGTCTGGGACCGATTCCGTGGCCGTCCGGGATTCTGTACGCTGTACGTCGGGAGCGCGGGACTTGGTCCTGGTCGTGCCGGGGCTCAGCTGTGTGGTCCCCGGCCCTGATTCAGCTCTTGGTGGCCCCGCCGTGGCCTGTTCCGTGGTCTCCGCGGGCCCTCTCTCAGGCACGCGGAACTCTGTTCTGCTTTCCTGTTCTGGGGCAGCCTCTAGGCTTGGCTGCTGTCGGTGTGAATCTGCTGGGGATGCGTCTTGGCTATTCTGTGGTTAACGCTATCCGGCACGCGCGTGCTCCGTCCTCTACCGCGGCTTACGCGGGTAGGTGGCGTATTTCCAAGAGTGGTGTAGAGTGGGGGGCTTGGACCCGGTGTCCTGCCCCCTGGACGCTGTCCTTTCTCCTTCAGTCTATTTTGGGTAGACTGTCGGCTTCGACGGTGAGGGTATATGCCGCGGCTATATCCTCTTGTCATGTGGGGTTTGAGGGCGTTACGTTGTTCAGCCACCCTCTTGTGAAAGAGTTTCCTGCTTGGCGCTCGGTGTCTTAACCCGGTGGAACGTTCTCTGTCTCCGAGTTGGGACCTCCAACTGGTCCTCGGCCGGTTGTCTGAGGCCCCGTTTGAGCCTCTTGAGCAGGCGTCTTTGGAACAGCTGTTAAGACTGCATTCCTGCCGGCCATCACCTCTGCTAAGCGCGTGGGTGAGCTGTGTGCTCTCTCGGTGCGGCCTGAGGGCTTGTCTATTCGTGTCAATAGCGGTGCGACTCTGAGGCCTACTCCAGTCTTCGTGCCAATAAATATCCTGAGCTCTTTTCGCTCCAGAGATATTGTGGTTCAGGCGTTTCATCCGCCTCCTCACGCTGGTGAGTTAGAGGAGAGCCTTCACCTGTCGTGTCTCGTCCGGGCTTTGGGTGTTTACCTCAGTCGGACTCAGGACTTCAGAGCTACCGATCAGCTCTTTGTTTGTTACGGTGGCTCTCGCGCTGGTACGGCACTGTCCAAACAGCGCCTGTCACATTGGTTGTGCGAGGGCATTGCCCTTTGCTACACGTTGGCTGGACTGGCCCCCCCCTGGGGGTGTCAGGGCGCACTCCAGGGCCTCTGCCGCCTTGTTAGGGGGGGGGCTCGGTGGAGGACATCTGTGCTGCGGCCTCCTGGTCCTCCCCGGGTCCCTTCATTAGGTTTTGCCTCATGGACATGACTGGGGGTTCCGTCTCTCAGGCGGTTCTGAGGTCTGGGACCTCCCCTGCGTCCCGCCCTTCGGTGGGTTAGCAGGGGTGTGTGGGTGTGTGCCACGGGGTGATGCGTCACACGTGGTCCCGCCTGTGCTGTGCGTTTTTAGGGGTCTCTAGTTCCCTCTTTTTTCGCACTTTGGTGGAGTTGACTGGCGCCCCCTCTTCACTAGGAAGGGCGGGTGGACGGGACTCCCCTCCCCCCTGGTGGTAGGGCTTGCGGGTCCTCAGGGGGTACATTTGTCGGGCCACGCGTCTGCTCTGCCCCATATCTCGGTATGGCGAAGAGCGAGACGAGTACGCTATATAACGAAAGGTTGACTATAACCTAGTTATATGAGTACTGGCTGAGCGTCTCGCTCTTAGTGCGCCCTGAGGTCCCTTGGTTGGGTTTTCTATATGGATGCACGATAATTATCGGGCCGATATCAGCTATTATGACGTCATCCCGATAAACCCGATAACGTTATTGATAGCTCCGATAATATATAATATATTTTTTGGTAAAAAAAAATTCGGTGTGGGTGAATTGGGATGAAGGGCGTTTGTTTTTACTGTAGGCTCCTCCCGTTTTGCCAGTACAGTGGTACGACTGATAGCGTGTGGTTTAGGAAGAGGGCGTTTTACACAAATCCAGCGCTCCCTTTCTTGGCTGTGACGTAGCCACGTAAGTTTCAGAGGCAGCGCGGATGTAAACAAAGATGGCGTCAGTAGTGTGGAATAGTTTCAGAGGAAAAAAGTTTGCTTGCTATTTGTAACAAATGCAATGCAGAAGTTCCACGAGGAGGGAAAAGGGCAACAACTTATAATACATCCAACCTAACAAGTCACCTGCAACATCACCACGATGGTGTGTTAAAAGCCTACGACGACGCGCAAGCAGCTAAAGCTTATTGCTCCGTAACAGAGCCGTTGAACGGCTCTGCTCCGTAGTAGCCAGGTTAATTTGCACCACCAAGCACTGTTTAAAAGCTAGCGGCTTGAGCCCTTGGGTCATTTGTCAAACTTCTTTAATTTAGCAAACGCCTGGTCAATAGGTACAAGCGCCGCGGGTTCCTTTGTAGCTGCTTTGGATTCACAGCAGCTTTAGCTGCTCGCGCGTCGTAGCGGTGGTGACTTGTTAGGTTGGATGTATTATAAGTTGTTGTGAATTTTCTGATTCAAATTATATTTATTTGGAAAAATAGTCACTTTATCAGTCAACTGTTGTCTTGGCTTTGTTTTGTTCATAGTAGTAACGCTCATGTCATGATAAATCTGGTTAGGTCAAAACTACAGGAATCTACATTTAAAAAAAAAGTTATAATACAATAAATATCGGGTATCGGTCTTGAGGAGCAGAAAGTTATCGGTATCGGGGTCAAAATAAATCAATATCGTGCACCCCTAGTTTTCTATGATGGAAACCTTTTCCCAAGGAAGGGCGAGTATGACCATGTCATATGACCAGTGTCTTATAGGGGGACACTGGGGCGGGGCCTGGTCAAGTGCATGGGTGCATTGTTTTTGTTAATGAATTACAGTAGGTACTGGAGATGAGGATATATCTCGGTATGGCGAAGAGCGAGATGCTCAGCCAGTACTCATAACTAGGTTATAGTCATAACCTTTCGGTCTAGTTTATGTCAAGTTATCCTGAAAATTATCCGGCTAACTCAGTTAGCCAGGTACGAGGAACAGGGCCCTGGTCATAGACCGACAGCACACATCACAACACCAGTGATGCTTCTGAAGAAGGTGGTCAATTGACCTCAAGCCCCGCCCTCTTTCCTTGATCCGCCAATCACCACCATGTGATTGGAGGATCAGGAAAAGGGGGCTGGGCCTGAGACGTAATTTCAAGTAAAGACTAGATTAACCTTTTCCAAGTTTCAGAAGACCTTCCTCATGGTTTGCATCATCTTTTTAAACAACACAAGATTTAAAGACGAAACTAAAAGAACAGTCTCCTCCAGGCTGCTCCTCATCTCCATCTCCCCTTTGTGGCTGAAGGCAATTGAATTGACCTATCTCAAACTCCGCCCTCCAATCACAACTGCAACTCCTCGGACGGGAGCTCAAAATAGGTAAATTAAATAATCAGTAAGGCGACGTGTCCAATTTTCAGAGCCGGCTTCTTTTTTTTGTAATTCGTTTAAATGAAAAACGCTGCACTGTTTGAGACTTCCAGACAGCTTTTGAGAGCGGAGCTCATTTTGAACGCTGATCGCTAGAGGTTGAACACATACTTAAAAACTTTTAGCAAAAGGTTTTCAATAGTTGCTTAGCAACAAACAGCTGCAGTCAGGCCAGCGATCCGAGGCACTTCCCCACTGCCGACTGAAAGTGGCTTCCTTTGGACACTCGCACCAAATCACAGCTTTTTGCCTCCATTCACATGCTGCGTTCCCTTTCATGGAGTGCAGGGTCCATATTCACAAAGCCTCTCATAGTGGGAGACTGATGCAGTCGGCCTCCAGGCTGCTCCTGGTCCCTGACCCCAGAGCAGCACCACGTGAAGATCTGCCCAGGGATTCCCTATATCCCATACCACTCAGTGCGTGTATAGAAGTGCTCTTGCTTTGTATTATGTGGTCAATCACACACTGTGGTTTCTGCAGGGGAGGACATGACGCTAGAGGGAAGGCGACAGCTGGCTCTTTTCCTGGTAAGACATTTCATTCTCTCTCCTCGTTTGACATTAAGAGGACGACAGCCACCCGTGTTCTTTTATCTAATCTCTCAAAAGGCTGGCTTTTTACTTTCCCTCTCCTTTCATCTGCACAACGTCTTCATTTCCCCATCTCCAGCAAGCCCCATTTTCTTGTTAAAGCTTGGCTTGCCTTCCCCTTCCTTTCACTTGCCATACAAAATCACAAGCCATTCAGACATCATTAACACAGAGGAACATTGTGCCGGTTGCCATAGTAACAGGTTCACCTGTGCCCCTCAGGTTGACTGGTGTAGTACATTTGGCCACGCTCAGCTTATTGGAGTCATTCAAGGAGAGTGCCATCAATTACAGCTAATGCTGTGTTTTGTCTCTCTCCCCTCCCTGGGCCTGTTGAATTAGACTTCTATTCACCCCAATGTAAAT
The DNA here is from genome assembly GCF_963971535.1 of Notolepis coatsorum. Taxonomy (NCBI): domain Eukaryota; kingdom Metazoa; phylum Chordata; class Actinopteri; order Aulopiformes; family Paralepididae; genus Notolepis; species Notolepis coatsorum. The sequence continues at coordinate 91,153,777 of NC_140183.1, forward strand.
ACTATATGTAGATGGGGACGTTTGTAAGGCACAAAGCCAGACGCAGACACAATCATGAGCTGCCCTTTTTGTACGCTGCAGTCCTCTATACTACCACATAATATCTCCTCTCTCTCTCTATCTCAAAGGCACGGAAATACCTGCGGAACTTTGAGACATCGCACTGTACTCCTCTCCCCTTCTCGGAGTTCCACACACCCTGGAAGCTGTGAGGACATGCATGGAAGGATGCGGGGCGGGGCGGGGCTTATGGTCAGCCAGGTGTGGGCGGGGCGGGGCTTATGGTCAGCCAGGTGTGGGGGGGGCGTAGTGCGAATGTAGTGTTGTTTGAGAGTCTTGCAAGGGTAGATGGGTTGGAACGGTGTGGTCAAACTGGCCTACTCTTCACAGGCAGAATACAGTATGTGTGACACAACGTTACACCCAGGTTAGTTTAGAGCCACTCTTTAGTGTTTGATAATGGAAAGGAAAAAAGAAAAGATGTTTTTAGCGAATGCACGCAAGCCATCTCTCACTCACTCCTCCCTTCAGCTCTCATTGGTTGAATTTGTAAAAATGTACATCCCTGTAAGACTGAACTATTCCCGCAATGCACATCATGAATAGAACATTGGCTTGATGGTCTCAGGTTAGAGAAATATATACTAATATACTTTTACAAATGCAGCCAACATGTTTGGTTTAGTTCTTTTTTTTTCTCTCTCTTCTGTGGACACTGTCTTTATGAACAAAAGCTGTATCATGAAATGATGCTCTTAAAATGTTATTAAATATGCTGAATAAAATGTTGGAAAAAGGGATTGAAGTCATGATCTTTATCTGAATCCTGAATGAAGTAAATGTACTCTGGGAGGGGGGGGGGGGTGGGCTTAGAACAACATGTCACTGACTGGAGACAATGGTCTAATATAAGATTTATTCAGTTCCTTCACTCCTAAAAGGACCCATTGTGAACATTTACAATACATACACAACAAAAGGAATAGGGGCTATTACAAGAACTCCTGACAGATTGTAGAAGGTGGGGTTACATCATTTTCTTGAAGTTGTCTATGGCTTCTTTCACTTTTTCTAGTTCGATCTGATTCTGACGTAGCTGTAGAGAAGGAAGAGAAGATCATTATAATTGACTCTTGTCACATCCAAAGTTGATGATCCTGAAAGGGAAAAAAACCTGCTCCTCCCTCAATTTCTCACCTTCTCTGCATCCTGCTCCTGCACTTTGACGGGCACCTTCTCCTTGTAGTCTCCCTTTGCCATCTTCTCAGTCAGTTTCTCCATCTGTTTCTCCAGCTCCCCTTTCTTTGTCGTCAACTTGGTCACTTCCTTCTCCACATCAATGAGACCCTGTAGAGAAGAACAGATGAAAGAAGATGGGTTGACAAGGAGAGAGGGAGGCGGTGCAGCATGGACGGTCAGAACTATCACATTAGAGTGTTTCAGGAAACACACTGAGGCAGAAGGGGAGATAGAGAGAGGAGTTCTGGTAGGAACATTCATAGAGAGGAGTTCTGGTAGGAACATTCATAAAGAGAGGAGTTCTGGTAGGAACATTCATAGAGAGAGGAGTTCTGGTAGGAACATTCATAGAGAGAGGAGTTCTGGTAGAAACATTCATAGAGAGAGGAGTTCTGGTAGAAACATTCATAGAGAGAGGAGTTCTGGTAGGAACATTCATAGAGAGAGGAGTTCTGGTAGGAACATTCATAGAGAGAGGAGTTCTGGTAGAAACATTCATAAAGAGAGGGCAGAGTTCTGGTAGAAACATTCATAGAGAGAGGAGTTCTGGTAGGAACATTCATAGAGAGAGGAGTTCTGGTAGGAACATTCATAGAGAGAGGAGTTCTGGTAGGAACATTCATAGAGAGAGGAGTTCTGGTAGGAACATTCATAAAGAGAGGAGTTCTGGTAGGAACATTCATAGAGAGAGGAGTTCTGGTAGAAACATTCATAGAGAGAGGAGTTCTGGTAGGAACATTCATAGAGAGAGGAGTTCTGGTAGGAACATTCATAGAGAGAGGAGTTCTGGTAGAAACATTCATAGAGAGGAGTTCTGGTAGGAACATTCATAGAGAGAGGAGTTCTGGTAGGAACATTCATAAAGAGAGGAGTTCTGGTAGGAACATTCATAGAGAGGAGTGCTGGTAGGAACATTCATAGAGAGAGGAGTTCTGGTAGGAACATTCATAGAGAGAGGAGTTCTGGTAGAAACATTCATAGAGAGGAGTTCTGGTAGAAACATTCATAGAGAGGAGTTCTGGTAGGAACATTCATAGAGAGAGGAGTTCTGGTAGAAACATTCATAGAGAGAGGAGTTCTGGTAGGAACATTCATAGAGAGAGGAGTTCTGGTAGGAACATTCATAGAGAGGAGTTCTGGTAGGAACATTCATAGAGAGGAGTTCTGGTAGGAACATTCATAGAGAGGAGTTCTGGTAGAAACATTCATAAAGAGAGGAGTTCTGGTAGGAACATTCATAGAGAGAGGAGTTCTGGTAGAAACATTCATAGAGAGAGGAGTTCTGGTAGGAACATTCATAAAGAGAGGAGTTCTGGTAGGAACATTCATAAAGAGAGGAGTTCTGGTAGAAACATTCATAGAGAGAGGAGTTCTGGTAGGAACATTCATAGAGAGGAGTTCTGGTAGAAACATTCATAAAGAGAGAGTTCTGGTAGGAACATTCATAAAGAGAGGAGTTCTGGTAGGAACATTCATAGAGAGAGGAGTTCTGGTAGGAACATTCATAAAGAGAGGAGTTCTGGTAGGAACATTCATAGAGAGAGGAGTTCTGGTAGGAACATTCATAAAGAGAGGAGTTCTGGTAGAAACATTCATAGAGAGAGGAGTTCTGGTAGGAACATTCATAAAGAGAGGAGTTCTGGTAGGAACATTCATAAAGAGAGGAGTTCTGGTAGGAACATTCATAGAGAGAGGAGTTCTGGTAGGAACATTCATAGAGAGAGGAGTTCTGGTAGAAACATTCATAGAGAGAGGAGTTCTGGTAGAAACATTCATAGAGAGAGGAGTTCTGGTAGGAACATTCATAGAGAGAGGAGTTCTGGTAGGAACATTCATAGAGAGAGGAGTTCTGGTAGAAACATTCATAAAGAGAGGGCAGAGTTCTGGTAGAAACATTCATAGAGAGAGGAGTTCTGGTAGGAACATTCATAGAGAGAGGAGTTCTGGTAGGAACATTCATAGAGAGAGGAGTTCTGGTAGGAACATTCATAGAGAGAGGAGTTCTGGTAGGAACATTCATAAAGAGAGGAGTTCTGGTAGGAACATTCATAGAGAGAGGAGTTCTGGTAGAAACATTCATAGAGAGAGGAGTTCTGGTAGGAACATTCATAGAGAGAGGAGTTCTGGTAGGAACATTCATAGAGAGAGGAGTTCTGGTAGAAACATTCATAGAGAGGAGTTCTGGTAGGAACATTCATAGAGAGAGGAGTTCTGGTAGGAACATTCATAAAGAGAGGAGTTCTGGTAGGAACATTCATAGAGAGGAGTGCTGGTAGGAACATTCATAGAGAGAGGAGTTCTGGTAGGAACATTCATAGAGAGAGGAGTTCTGGTAGAAACATTCATAGAGAGGAGTTCTGGTAGAAACATTCATAGAGAGGAGTTCTGGTAGGAACATTCATAGAGAGAGGAGTTCTGGTAGAAACATTCATAGAGAGAGGAGTTCTGGTAGGAACATTCATAGAGAGAGGAGTTCTGGTAGGAACATTCATAGAGAGGAGTTCTGGTAGGAACATTCATAGAGAGGAGTTCTGGTAGGAACATTCATAGAGAGGAGTTCTGGTAGAAACATTCATAAAGAGAGGAGTTCTGGTAGGAACATTCATAGAGAGAGGAGTTCTGGTAGAAACATTCATAGAGAGAGGAGTTCTGGTAGGAACATTCATAAAGAGAGGAGTTCTGGTAGGAACATTCATAAAGAGAGGAGTTCTGGTAGAAACATTCATAGAGAGAGGAGTTCTGGTAGGAACATTCATAGAGAGGAGTTCTGGTAGAAACATTCATAAAGAGAGAGTTCTGGTAGGAACATTCATAAAGAGAGGAGTTCTGGTAGGAACATTCATAAAGAGAGGAGTTCTGGTAGGAACATTCATAGAGAGAGGAGTTCTGGTAGGAACATTCATAAAGAGAGGAGTTCTGGTAGAAACATTCATAGAGAGAGGAGTTCTGGTAGGAACATTCATAAAGAGAGGAGTTCTGGTAGAAACATTCATAAAGAGAGGAGTTCTGGTAGGAACATTCATAGAGAGAGGAGTTCTGGTAGGAACATTCATAAAGAGAGGAGTTCTGGTAGAAACATTCATAGAGAGAGGAGTTCTGGTAGGAACATTCATAGAGAGAGGAGTTCTGGTAGAAACATTCATAGAGAGAGGAGTTCTGGTAGAAACATTCATAGAGAGGAGTTCTGGTAGAAACATTCATAGAGAGAGGAGTTCTGGTAGGAACATTCATAGAGAGAGGAGTTCTGGTAGGAACATTCATAGAGAGAGGAGTTCTGGTAGGAACATTCATAGAGAGGAGTTCTGGTAGAAACATTCATAGAGAGAGGAGTTCTGGTAGAAACATTCATAAAGAGAGGAGTTCTGGTAGGAACATTCATAAAGAGAGGAGTTCTGGTAGAAACATTCATAAAGAGAGGAGTTCTGGTAGAAACATTCATAAAGAGAGGAGTTCTGGTAGGAACATTCATAAAGAGAGGAGTTCTGGTAGGAACATTCATAGAGAGGGGAGTTCTGGTAGAAACATTCATAGAGAGAGGAGTTCTGGTAGGAACATTCATAGAGAGAGGAGTTCTGGTAGAAACATTCATAGAGAGAGGAGTTCTGGTAGGAACATTCATAGAGAGAGGAGTTCTGGTAGGAACATTCATAGAGAGAGGAGTTCTGGTAGGAACATTCATAAAGAGAGGAGTTCTGGTAGGAACATTCATAGAGAGAGGAGTTCTGGTAGGAACATTCATAAAGAGAGGAGTTCTGGTAGGAACATTCATAAAGAGAGGAGTTCTGGTAGGAACATTCATAGAGAGGAGTTCTGGTAGGAACATTCATAGAGAGAGGAGTTCTGGTAGAAACATTCATAGAGAGAGGAGTTCTGGTAGAAACATTCATAGAGAGGAGTTCTGGTAGAAACATTCATAGAGAGAGGAGTTCTGGTAGGAACATTCATAGAGAGAGGAGTTCTGGTAGGAACATTCATAGAGAGAGGAGTTCTGGTAGAAACATTCATAGAGAGAGGAGTTCTGGTAGAAACATTCATAGAGAGGAGTTCTGGTAGAAACATTCATAGAGAGAGGAGTTCTGGTAGGAACATTCATAGAGAGAGGAGTTCTGGTAGAAACATTCATAGAGAGAGGAGTTCTGGTAGGAACATTCATAGAGAGAGGAGTTCTGGTAGGAACATTCATAAAGAGAGGAGTTCTGGTAGGAACATTCATAGAGAGGAGTTCTGGTAGAAACATTCATAGAGAGAGGAGTTCTGGTAGGAACATTCATAGAGAGAGGAGTTCTGGTAGAAACATTCATAGAGAGGAGTTCTGGTAGAAACATTCATAAAGAGAGGAGTTCTGGTAGGAACATTCATAAAGAGAGGAGTTCTGGTAGAAACATTCATAGAGAGAGGAGTTCTGGTAGAAACATTCATAGAGAAGAGTTCTGGTAGAAACATTCATAGAGAGAGGAGTTCTGGTAGGAACATTCATAAAGAGGAGTTCTGGTAGGAACATTCATAAAGAGAGGAGTTCTGGTAGGAACATTCATAAAGAGAGGAGTTCTGGTAGGAACATTCATAGAGAGAGTTCTGGTAGAAACATTCATAGAGAGGAGTTCTGGTAGGAACATTCATAGAGAGAGGAGTTCTGGTAGGAACATTCATAGAGAGAGGAGTTCTGGTAGGAACATTCATAAAGAGAGGAGTTCTGGTAGGAACATTCATAGAGAGAGGAGTTCTGGTAGGAACATTCATAGAGAGAGGAGTTCTGGTAGGAACATTCATAAAGAGAGGAGTTCTGGTAGAAACATTCATAGAGAGAGGAGTTCTGGTAGGAACATTCATAAAGAGAAGAGTTCTGGTAGGAACATTCATAAAGAGAGGAGTTCTGGTAGAAACATTCATAGAGAGAGGAGTTCTGGTAGGAACATTCATAAAGAGAAGAGTTCTGGTAGGAACATTCATAAAGAGAGGAGTTCTGGTAGAAACATTCATAGAGAGAGGAGTTCTGGTAGGAACATTCATAAAGAGAGGAGTTCTGGTAGAAACATTCATAAAGAGAGGAGTTCTGGTAGAAACATTCATAGAGACAGGAGTTCTGGTAGAAACATTCATAGAGAGAGGAGTTCTGGTAGGAACATTCATAAAGAGAGGAGTTCTGGTAGGAACATTCATAAAGAGAGGAGTTCTGGTAGAAACATTCATAGAGACAGGAGTTCTGGTAGAAACATTCATAGAGAGAGGAGTTCTGGTAGAAACATTCATAAAGAGGAGTTCTGGTAGAAACATTCATAGAGAGAGGAGTTCTGGTAGGAACATTCATAGAGAGAGGAGTTCTAGTAGGAACATTCATAAAGAGAGGAGTTCTGGTAGGAACATTCATAGAGAGAGGAGTTCTAGTAGGAACATTCATAAAGAGAGGAGTTCTGGTAGGAACATTCATAAAGAGAGGAGTTCTGGTAGGAACATTCATAGAGAGAGGAGTTCTGGTAGGAACATTCATAAAGAGAGGAGTTCTGGTAGGAACATTCATAGAGAGAGGAGTTCTGGTAGGAACATTCATAAAGAGAGGGCAGAGTGCTGGTAGGAACATTCATAAAGAGAGGAGTTCTGGTAGAAACATTCATAAAGAGAGGAGTTCTGGTAGGAACATTCATAAAGAGAGGAGTTCTGGTAGGAACATTCATAGAGAGAGGAGTTCTGGTAGAAACATTCATAAAGAGAGGAGTTCTGGTAGGAACATTCATAAAGAGAGGGCAGAGTGCTGGTAGGAACATTCATAAAGAGAGGGCAGAGTGCTGGTAGGAACATTCATAAAGAGAGGAGTTCTGGTAGAAACATTCATAGAGACAGGAGTTCTGGTAGAAACATTCATAGAGAGAGGAGTTCTGGTAGAAACATTCATAAAGAGAGGAGTTCTGGTAGGAACATTCATAAAGAGAGGAGTTCTGGTAGGAACATTCATAAAGAGAGGAGTTCTGGTAGGAACATTCATAAAGAGAGGAGTTCTGGTAGAAACATTCATAGAGACAGGAGTTCTGGTAGAAACATTCATAGAGAGAGGAGTTCTGGTAGAAACATTCATAAAGAGGAGTTCTGGTAGGAACATTCATAGAGAGAGGAGTTCTGGTAGAAACATTCATAGAGAGGAGTTCTGGTAGGAACATTCATAGAGAGAGGAGTTCTGGTAGGAACATTCATAAAGAGAGGAGTTCTGGTAGGAACATTCATAGAGAGGAGTGCTGGTAGGAACATTCATAGAGAGAGGAGTTCTGGTAGGAACATTCATAGAGAGAGGAGTTCTGGTAGAAACATTCATAAAGAGAGGGCAGAGTTCTGGTAGAAACATTCATAGAGAGAGGAGTTCTGGTAGGAACATTCATAGAGAGAGGAGTTCTGGTAGGAACATTCATAGAGAGAGGAGTTCTGGTAGGAACATTCATAGAGAGAGGAGTTCTGGTAGGAACATTCATAAAGAGAGGAGTTCTGGTAGGAACATTCATAGAGAGAGGAGTTCTGGTAGAAACATTCATAGAGAGAGGAGTTCTGGTAGGAACATTCATAGAGAGAGGAGTTCTGGTAGGAACATTCATAGAGAGAGGAGTTCTGGTAGAAACATTCATAGAGAGGAGTTCTGGTAGGAACATTCATAGAGAGAGGAGTTCTGGTAGGAACATTCATAAAGAGAGGAGTTCTGGTAGGAACATTCATAGAGAGGAGTGCTGGTAGGAACATTCATAGAGAGAGGAGTTCTGGTAGGAACATTCATAGAGAGAGGAGTTCTGGTAGAAACATTCATAGAGAGGAGTTCTGGTAGAAACATTCATAGAGAGGAGTTCTGGTAGGAACATTCATAGAGAGAGGAGTTCTGGTAGAAACATTCATAGAGAGAGGAGTTCTGGTAGGAACATTCATAGAGAGAGGAGTTCTGGTAGGAACATTCATAGAGAGGAGTTCTGGTAGGAACATTCATAGAGAGGAGTTCTGGTAGGAACATTCATAGAGAGGAGTTCTGGTAGAAACATTCATAAAGAGAGGAGTTCTGGTAGGAACATTCATAGAGAGAGGAGTTCTGGTAGAAACATTCATAGAGAGAGGAGTTCTGGTAGGAACATTCATAAAGAGAGGAGTTCTGGTAGGAACATTCATAAAGAGAGGAGTTCTGGTAGAAACATTCATAGAGAGAGGAGTTCTGGTAGGAACATTCATAGAGAGGAGTTCTGGTAGAAACATTCATAAAGAGAGAGTTCTGGTAGGAACATTCATAAAGAGAGGAGTTCTGGTAGGAACATTCATAGAGAGAGGAGTTCTGGTAGGAACATTCATAAAGAGAGGAGTTCTGGTAGGAACATTCATAGAGAGAGGAGTTCTGGTAGGAACATTCATAAAGAGAGGAGTTCTGGTAGAAACATTCATAGAGAGAGGAGTTCTGGTAGGAACATTCATAAAGAGAGGAGTTCTGGTAGAAACATTCATAAAGAGAGGAGTTCTGGTAGGAACATTCATAGAGAGAGGAGTTCTGGTAGGAACATTCATAAAGAGAGGAGTTCTGGTAGAAACATTCATAGAGAGAGGAGTTCTGGTAGGAACATTCATAGAGAGAGGAGTTCTGGTAGAAACATTCATAGAGAGAGGAGTTCTGGTAGAAACATTCATAGAGAGGAGTTCTGGTAGAAACATTCATAGAGAGAGGAGTTCTGGTAGGAACATTCATAGAGAGAGGAGTTCTGGTAGGAACATTCATAGAGAGAGGAGTTCTGGTAGGAACATTCATAGAGAGGAGTTCTGGTAGAAACATTCATAGAGAGAGGAGTTCTGGTAGAAACATTCATAAAGAGAGGAGTTCTGGTAGGAACATTCATAAAGAGAGGAGTTCTGGTAGAAACATTCATAAAGAGAGGAGTTCTGGTAGAAACATTCATAAAGAGAGGAGTTCTGGTAGGAACATTCATAAAGAGAGGAGTTCTGGTAGGAACATTCATAGAGAGGGGAGTTCTGGTAGAAACATTCATAGAGAGAGGAGTTCTGGTAGGAACATTCATAGAGAGAGGAGTTCTGGTAGAAACATTCATAGAGAGAGGAGTTCTGGTAGGAACATTCATAGAGAGAGGAGTTCTGGTAGGAACATTCATAGAGAGAGGAGTTCTGGTAGGAACATTCATAAAGAGAGGAGTTCTGGTAGGAACATTCATAGAGAGAGGAGTTCTGGTAGGAACATTCATAAAGAGAGGAGTTCTGGTAGGAACATTCATAAAGAGAGGAGTTCTGGTAGGAACATTCATAGAGAGGAGTTCTGGTAGGAACATTCATAGAGAGAGGAGTTCTGGTAGAAACATTCATAGAGAGAGGAGTTCTGGTAGAAACATTCATAGAGAGGAGTTCTGGTAGAAACATTCATAGAGAGAGGAGTTCTGGTAGGAACATTCATAGAGAGAGGAGTTCTGGTAGGAACATTCATAGAGAGAGGAGTTCTGGTAGAAACATTCATAGAGAGAGGAGTTCTGGTAGAAACATTCATAGAGAGGAGTTCTGGTAGAAACATTCATAGAGAGAGGAGTTCTGGTAGGAACATTCATAGAGAGAGGAGTTCTGGTAGAAACATTCATAGAGAGAGGAGTTCTGGTAGGAACATTCATAGAGAGAGGAGTTCTGGTAGGAACATTCATAAAGAGAGGAGTTCTGGTAGGAACATTCATAGAGAGGAGTTCTGGTAGAAACATTCATAGAGAGAGGAGTTCTGGTAGGAACATTCATAGAGAGAGGAGTTCTGGTAGAAACATTCATAGAGAGGAGTTCTGGTAGAAACATTCATAAAGAGAGGAGTTCTGGTAGGAACATTCATAAAGAGAGGAGTTCTGGTAGAAACATTCATAGAGAGAGGAGTTCTGGTAGAAACATTCATAGAGAAGAGTTCTGGTAGAAACATTCATAGAGAGAGGAGTTCTGGTAGGAACATTCATAAAGAGGAGTTCTGGTAGGAACATTCATAAAGAGAGGAGTTCTGGTAGGAACATTCATAAAGAGAGGAGTTCTGGTAGGAACATTCATAGAGAGAGTTCTGGTAGAAACATTCATAGAGAGGAGTTCTGGTAGGAACATTCATAGAGAGAGGAGTTCTGGTAGGAACATTCATAGAGAGAGGAGTTCTGGTAGGAACATTCATAAAGAGAGGAGTTCTGGTAGGAACATTCATAGAGAGAGGAGTTCTGGTAGGAACATTCATAGAGAGAGGAGTTCTGGTAGGAACATTCATAAAGAGAGGAGTTCTGGTAGAAACATTCATAGAGAGAGGAGTTCTGGTAGGAACATTCATAAAGAGAAGAGTTCTGGTAGGAACATTCATAAAGAGAGGAGTTCTGGTAGAAACATTCATAGAGAGAGGAGTTCTGGTAGGAACATTCATAAAGAGAAGAGTTCTGGTAGGAACATTCATAAAGAGAGGAGTTCTGGTAGAAACATTCATAGAGAGAGGAGTTCTGGTAGGAACATTCATAAAGAGAGGAGTTCTGGTAGAAACATTCATAAAGAGAGGAGTTCTGGTAGAAACATTCATAGAGACAGGAGTTCTGGTAGAAACATTCATAGAGAGAGGAGTTCTGGTAGGAACATTCATAAAGAGAGGAGTTCTGGTAGGAACATTCATAAAGAGAGGAGTTCTGGTAGAAACATTCATAGAGACAGGAGTTCTGGTAGAAACATTCATAGAGAGAGGAGTTCTGGTAGAAACATTCATAAAGAGGAGTTCTGGTAGAAACATTCATAGAGAGAGGAGTTCTGGTAGGAACATTCATAGAGAGAGGAGTTCTAGTAGGAACATTCATAAAGAGAGGAGTTCTGGTAGGAACATTCATAGAGAGAGGAGTTCTAGTAGGAACATTCATAAAGAGAGGAGTTCTGGTAGGAACATTCATAAAGAGAGGAGTTCTGGTAGGAACATTCATAGAGAGAGGAGTTCTGGTAGGAACATTCATAAAGAGAGGAGTTCTGGTAGGAACATTCATAGAGAGAGGAGTTCTGGTAGGAACATTCATAAAGAGAGGGCAGAGTGCTGGTAGGAACATTCATAAAGAGAGGAGTTCTGGTAGAAACATTCATAAAGAGAGGAGTTCTGGTAGGAACATTCATAAAGAGAGGAGTTCTGGTAGGAACATTCATAGAGAGAGGAGTTCTGGTAGAAACATTCATAAAGAGAGGAGTTCTGGTAGGAACATTCATAAAGAGAGGGCAGAGTGCTGGTAGGAACATTCATAAAGAGAGGGCAGAGTGCTGGTAGGAACATTCATAAAGAGAGGAGTTCTGGTAGAAACATTCATAGAGACAGGAGTTCTGGTAGAAACATTCATAGAGAGAGGAGTTCTGGTAGAAACATTCATAAAGAGAGGAGTTCTGGTAGGAACATTCATAAAGAGAGGAGTTCTGGTAGGAACATTCATAAAGAGAGGAGTTCTGGTAGGAACATTCATAAAGAGAGGAGTTCTGGTAGAAACATTCATAGAGACAGGAGTTCTGGTAGAAACATTCATAGAGAGAGGAGTTCTGGTAGAAACATTCATAAAGAGGAGTTCTGGTAGAAACATTCATAGAGAGAGGAGTTCTGGTAGGAACATTCATAGAGAGAGGAGTTCTAGTAGGAACATTCATAAAGAGAGGAGTTCTGGTAGGAACATTCATAGAGAGAGGAGTTCTAGTAGGAACATTCATAAAGAGAGGAGTTCTGGTAGGAACATTCATAAAGAGAGGAGTTCTGGTAGGAACATTCATAGAGAGAGGAGTTCTGGTAGGAACATTCATAAAGAGAGGAGTTCTGGTAGGAACATTCATAGAGAGAGGAGTTCTGGTAGGAACATTCATAAAGAGAGGGCAGAGTGCTGGTAGGAACATTCATAAAGAGAGGAGTTCTGGTAGAAACATTCATAAAGAGAGGAGTTCTGGTAGGAACATTCATAAAGAGAGGAGTTCTGGTAGGAACATTCATAGAGAGAGGAGTTCTGGTAGAAACATTCATAAAGAGAGGAGTTCTGGTAGGAACATTCATAAAGAGAGGGCAGAGTGCTGGTAGGAACATTCATAAAGAGAGGGCAGAGTGCTGGTAGGAACATTCATAAAGAGAGGGCAGAGTGCTGGTAGGAACATTCATAGAGACAGAGGGCAGAGTGCTGGTAGGAACATTCATAGAGACAGAGGGCAGAGTGCTGGTCTTCTTCACCTTCAGCAGGACGTTGACGGTGCATCTGTCGGAGGCGATGGCCACAGCGCACCCTGCTGGCACGGCCTGGTCAGCGGGTAGGGGATGGACACTCTGGGAGTAGGACAAGGTCTGGATCTGCAGATTGTACTTCTGCACCAGGAACACCGTCTCATAGTCTATGCAATGGAGGTAGCCTGGGGGAGAAAGAAGCAGATTATTATTATTACTTTGTATTTATAGTCCATATAGGCTGCACCTTGAGTGCGTGACACTAAAATGAAAACAAATCATATGAGGAGGGTTTAGGCCTCATTATTACAAGAGCTGAATGTATTAATCATATTCACACGCTGGCCATGTCATGCTCAGGTTGGGATTCCTGAGATAGGAAAGGAATCCCAACCTGAGCATGTCAATATTCAATATTAAGGCCAGTTGTGATGAATGCTTGTTAGATTAAACACATTTATGTTTCCCATCAGGTAAGGAGTCTGAAATACGGTCATCAAAGTGCGATATATCTATTTGCCTTTTTGATTGTGCAGTCATACAGTTTAAGGAAAAAGAAGGAAGGCTCATCAGATTCAGATTGATTTGCCATATGCAACAAGTACAATGGAATTCTTACTCTCCATTTGCTCCACAGTATAAAAGGAATAAAAAGCAACAATTAACAGAATAAAAAAGCAGGTATTTATATACAATAAACTGTGCGGTCACATCACTGTGTAGCGTGTGAACGCACATTGGTACCAAGTGTGAAAACCTTGTGACATTGAGTTGAATGGAATCGCCATCTCCTCGCTTATTACCTTGTCATTTAAACAGGTTATTACCTTTGATGTCAGGATCATCAGCAATATGTTGCATTGTTAACTAGCTAACGTTTGATATATTGGTATACATCCTCAGATAGCTCGTATATCTTGCTTCTCCATGCGTCTCCCACAGGCTTCAATAGAACTGGCACCAGAACGCTGGTATTCTGACAGGATGACCCTTCCTTCTTTTATAGTTTCCTTGACAGTTTTATCTCTTGAGTAACATTTGTGGATTGGTTTTGTGTGCGTGTGTGTGTGTGTGTGTGTGCGTGTGTGTGTGTGCGTGTGTGTGTCTTACAGTCGGCTCTGGTCTTTGTCAGGTTGTAGTCTGCCCTGAGGGAGCGGATGGTCTTGACCACCGTCATTACAAACTCCATCTGGCGGTCCACCTCGTCACTGTGCCAGCAGAACTACAAACACAGAGCATGGTCACACACACACAGGTCCACCTCGTCACTGTGCAGCAGAACTACAGACACAGAGCATGGTCACACACACACAGGTCCACCTCGTCACTGTGCCAGCAGAACTACAGACACAGAGCATGGTCACACACACAGGTCCACCTCGTCACTGTGCCAGCAGAACTACAAACACAGAGCATGGTCACACACACACAGGTCCACCTCGTCACTGGGCCAGCAGAACTACAAACACAGAGCATGGTCACACACACACAGGTCCACCTCGTCACTGTGCCAGCAGAACTACAGACACAGAGCATGGTCACACACACACAGGTCCACCTCGTCACTGTGCCAGCAGAACTACAGACACAGAGCATGGTCTCACACACACACAGGTCCACCTCGTCACTGTGCAGCAGAACTACAGACACAGAGCATGGTCACACACACACACAGGTCCACCTCGTCACTGTGCAGCAGAACTACAGACACAGAGCATGGTCACACACACAGGTCCACCTCGTCACTGTGCAGCAGAACTACAGACACAGAGCATGGTCACACACACACAGGTCCACCTCGTCACTGTGCCAGCAGAACTACAAACACAGAGCATGGTCACACACACAGGTCCACCTCGTCACTGTGCCAGCAGAACTACAGACACAGAGCATGGTCACACACACAGGTCCACCTCGTCACTGAGCCAGCAGAACTACAGACACAGAGCATGGTCACACACACAGGTCCACCTCGTCACTGAGCCAGCAGAACTACAGACACAGAGCATGGTCACACACACACAGGTCCACCTCGTCACTGGGCCAGCAGAACTACAAACACAGAGCATGGTCACACACACAGGTCCACCTCGTCACTGAGCCAGCAGAACTACAAACACAGAGCATGGTCACACACACAGGTCCACCTCGTCACTGTGCCAGCAGAACTACAAACACAGAGCATGGTCACACACACACAGGTCCACCTCGTCACTGAGCCAGCAGAACTACAGACACAGAGCATGGTCACACACACACAGGTCCACCTCGTCACTGGGCCAGCAGAACTACAAACACAGAGCATGGTCACACACACACAGGTCCACCTCGTCACTGTGCCAGCAGAACTACAAACACAGAGCATGGTCACACACACACAGGTCCACCTCGTCACTGGGCCAGCAGAACTACAAACACAGAGCATGGTCACACACACAGGTCCACCTCGTCACTGAGCCAGCAGAACTACAAACACAGAGCATGGTCACACACACAGGTCCACCTCGTCACTGAGCCAGCAGAACTACAGACACAGAGCATGGTCACACACACAGGTCCACCTCGTCACTGAGCCAGCAGAACTACAAACACAGAGCATGGTCACACACACACAGGTCCACCTCGTCACTGGGCCAGCAGAACTACAAACACAGAGCATGGTCACACACACAGGTCCACCTCGTCACTGTGCCAGCAGAACTACACACACACAGGAAGCCAAGTCCTCCTATACTATAAAAACACTGCCAAACAAAGAATGACCGCAGCAACACAGTACATTACAGCATCAGGACGTAAAGGGATAGTGTACCTTTTTTTTTTCAGAAGCCAATCTGATTTATCCTGAACTGGGAGTTAATAATACAGTCTTATCTACCATAAGAACTTGCACCAGTTTGAGATATTAGAAGCAGAAATTGTTCGCCAAAATTCTAGTGAAAGTGAACAAATCATTTGTAGCAACTTCCTAACTGTTTAACAACATCTGTAATTATACAGAAAGTCTCAAATATTAGGGTTTCTTTCTTTTTTTTTATTAGAAACATGCTTTGGTATCCCATCCCGTTTTACTTCCACTAGCATGGCTAAGAAATTACAACAATTTCCGTAAGAACTAAAACATGGGTGCTTGTTAGATTTACTGAAGTAACTCCCAGTTAATAAGTAAATCAGACAAGCTTCTTAAAATGGTGAACTGTCCCTTTACATTTGTCTCGAGGAGGCTGTTTTCAATTAGCCAATTTGACCTTTATTTTATAGCCTTTATAGAACGAATTCATCCAAATAAGGGTTTAACAAGAGACATCCTTTCACATTAATGTGGATAAAAACAGAATAAGATGGATTATTTTATTTTTCAGTGGCATTTCTGCACCAGTAGTCCCATTTGCTCGCAAGCAACAGTTGTGATTGGAAGATCAAGAAAAGAGGGCGGGGTTCGAGATTGAGGGTTTATGAATTGTTAGGGGTATTTGTGCCCACAGGCACCTGATAATATCCTACCCTGGTATATTAAAACACAGATGGTGAAACAGCACCACCTTTCAGCTGCACAGTGCAACAGCTAGAAGCCAATATGGACAAACACCTCAATCGTTCACATCTCCCCGAGTTGTCGTCACCTTTCGTCTCCCCTCCTTCACTCCTTGCTCTCTCTCTGTCTTTTTCTCACCTCATCGGTCTCGGGGTAGGGTGTGACGGAGATGCTGGGGGGGTCGTCCTGGGGTCGACGCCGCGGTAACCTCTGGAAGAGCTCCTCGGAGACGAAGGGCATGATGGGGGCCAGCAGGCGCAGGCCCACGTCCAGACAGGTGTAGAGGGTCTGCCTGCACACCAGGGCCTGTCTCAGGTCGACGCCGTCCTCCTCCGCTGCCTTGCTGAACACAGGCTTCACGCTCTCCTGGAGGCAAGAGACCAGAACACAGGATCAGAGCCAGAACCTCCTGGAGGCAAGAGACCAGAACACAGGATCAGAGCCAGACCCTCCTGGAGGCGTGAGACCAGAACACCGGATCAGAGCCAGACCCTCCTGGAGGCGTGAGACCAGAACACAGGATCAGAGCCAGACCCTCTTTCTGAGAGCCCACCTACCCACCTCTCTGAGCCCACCTACCCACCTCTCTGAGAGCCCACCTACCCACCTCTCTGAGCCCACCTACCCACCTCTCTGAGCCCACCTACCCACCTCTCTGAGAGCCCACCTACCCACCTCTCTGAGCCCACCTACCCACCTCTCTGAGCCCACCTACCCACCTCTCTGAGCCCACCTACCCACCTCTCTGAGCCCACCTACCCACCTCTCTGAGCCCACCTACCCACCTCTCTGAGCCCACCTACCCACCTCTCTGAGCCCACCTACCCACCTCTTTGAGCCCACCTACCTTTTTCAGTTAACGTGAGAGATTTAGATTTGGAACACACGTTGTACAAAGTACTAGGCTTGTTCTATGATCTTTGAGAAACACAATAAAAGTCAAAGTGTAGCACTTTAAATGAATATGTTGCCCAAATACGTTCACATCTCGCACACTGACACACACTTTGGGAGCCACCTGCCGGCCTCTCACCAGGTAGACGTCACAGAGCTCGTACAGCCAGAAGTTGTAGATGGCGGTGGTGATGGCGGGGAAGTCGTAGGCCCGGAAGGCGGCGCCGCAGAGCCCCACGGCCGCACACAGCCGGGACAGGATCCAGCGGTCCGACACGCTCTCCTCGCCACACAGCTGGGGAGGACGGAGGAGTTTACTTAACCGGCGGGCAGGTAAATCAAGAACAGATGCACTGAGACGGCCTGACGAGACGAGAGGACAAAAAGGCCTCTCGAAGGGTAACAGGGAAAGGGGACATTATTTTATTAGATAAAATAGAGAAGAGACAGCCGATGGATACATCACAGAGGTAAGGGGAGTACTAATTAAAACGCACATCAAACAAGGCGGCTGGGTGACGCAGCGGACAAGGCGCTCGTCACCAACGCAAGAGACACTGGCATCGAATCCAGCCGTCAGCATTGCTTCCGGCTTGGCCGGCCGTCATACTGGCTCGATTGGCAGAGTCAGCGGGAGGGAAGCCGGTGGGTGGGTCTGGGTCGTTGTGGACAGCGACTCCTACAGTTGGGTCGGGGCGCCTGCACAGCGAGGATCTAGGAGAGGTAGTGTGATCCTTCCACACGTTACACTCTCCCGGTGAGAGTCCGCGCTGCCAGGTGAAAAGAAGCGGTAGGCTGGCTACACATGTGTCGGAGGAAGCATGCGATAGTCTCCGCCCTCCCAGACCGACGGTAGGGGGTAGAGTGCGCAACGACCAGGAAGGGGATTGGGCATAACGACTAAAAAAAAAAATAATAATAAAAAAACACACATCAATCAAACAACCAAATAAAATTACAATGTATGTAACACATGAAGCAGAACAGTCGGATCACAGTTAAAAGGCTGGGTGACAGTTGCAGGTGTGTGTAAACAACTCTCTGCGATAGAGGCCTTAAAAGTAGTGAGGAGAGACAATTTGACCATTTTCTTTTTTTTTTATCTACTTTTTCTCCCAATTTTAAATTTTTCTCCCGCCCCAATTTCGTATTGTCCAATTCTACCCTCCCCTGTCTCGAACGCTGTTAGGCCATGCCTCCCACAAGCCGGCTGCAATGTGGACCAAGCCTTGCATCACGTGTCCCCTCCGGTACTCGAGGAGGCAGCCGTCGCATCTTTTCAGCTGCACAGTGCGATCTCTCAGCGGCGAGGGTCTGCGTGGGAGGGACACGCCGCCCCCGTCGCTTCCTGATTCTACTGCGCAGGCGCACCAACCGACCTGTAGGAGTCGCTGTCCACAACGTCCGATCCCCACCCACCAGCTTCCCACCCCCTAATACTGCCAATTGTATTAGTATGTACGTCCAGCCAAGCTGGTAGCAACGTCGAGAGCTGGGCTCGAACCCAGCATCTCATGTGTTGGTGGCGAGCGCCTTGCCCACTGCACCACCTAGCTGCCCTCAATTTGTCCATTTTCAAAGTATTTTGTATCTGGTTCCAACTGCTGGGAGCAGCAAATTGCAAGGAGGATTGACCAAAGGAAGTGTCTAACACAGGGAACATCTAGTGGAATGAAAGCAGTGTTGTTGAGACTTATGGCGCTTTTCCACTGCATGGTACCTACTCTACTCTGGTTTTCCATTGCCGAAATTGGCTGATGGTACCTGGTACTGGGTACTTTTTTAGTACCTGCTCTGTCGAGGTTCCAAGCGGGTAGAAGCAATACCAAAAAGTGACGTGCATACCACTGATTGGTCAGAAGAGAGAATCATCACTACGTCATCATTGCGCTACACGGGGCGTCCTGCACAAAACCACAAACCTGCCATCTTTAAATAGCCTTGTGACTACTAAACATTAGCATTCATTATTTGTTTGCAGCGAGAAAAAAGTGCAATAAACAAAAAAATATACATTCAATGTATTCTGCAATATTTGACGGTATTTGTTTTTTCCAGTGCAAAATTGCAGCTTGGTTTGACATATTTCCGATGTCTCTTCTTTGGTAATATAATTGCCATGGTGATTTTCCATTCAAAAAGGGTATATTTTTAATCCAATTTTATCCAAAAATCTTTATAATACTGGTGCAAGGAACAATTACAATTGGAAATACATATTTACATACGTGTACATATAATATTACAATTTCTATACGTCATTGATGATGTAGTGAAAATCCACCTTTGCATGGACACAAGATGGTTAATAATTATGCTGTATACCTCCCACCTCTACCTGGAACATAAACTAACTATATTTTAATATTCTGTATACCTCCCAACTCTACCTGGAACATAAACTAACTATATTTTAATATTCTGTATACCTCCCAACTCTACCTGGAACATAAACAAACTATATTTTAATATTCTGTATACCTCCCAACTCTACCTGGAACATAAACAAACTATATTTTAATATTCTGTATACCTCCCAACTCTACCTGGAACATAAACAAACTATATTTTAATATTCTGTATACCTCCCACCTCTACCTGGAACATAAACAAACTATATTTTAATATGCTGTAAACCAGTGGTTCTCAACTGGTATAGTCTCGGGACCCAACATTTTCCTTAGTCATTAAGTCGTGACCCAATTTTTTTTTTTCTTTTTTTAACTTTGACCAGTCAGCTGGTTCTTTTAGCGTTTATCGCTTTTTCATCGCATTCATACTTGGTCAAGTTCGACCGACAGAAGCAGGCTGAAAGGGTTCAGATGGGGGGGAAGACACTCTGGGAAAGGCACGGCTGCCGTCCGGGATTCGAACGCGCTCAGCCCCAGATCCGTGACGAGCACGGTTGTCCACGGCGCTGAAATAGCACTCGCGGTACGTGGTGAGCTACTGGAGCTCCCCGCGACCCAAATTTTTTAACCACTATGATTTATTTCAAAAAAAATAAAATTGCAGTAATACACAATCTTTCATGCACTGTTAAAAACATTAAATAAACACAAAAAAGTGCAATAAAAGTGCAACTAGGGCTAAAAACCCAATGAAATAAAATAAATAATATTATGCTTCTTTTTTATTTTTTTATTTTATTTATCCTTTATTTATCCAGGAATGTCCCTCATTAACATAACAGACCTAAGTTTGGGGGAACTAATGGGATAACTGGGGTTGCAACAAAAGTGCGACTAGGGCTAAAAACCCAATGAAATAAAATAATAATAATAAATAATATGCTTCTTAGCAGACTTCTTAGCTTAACATAACAGACCTACAGTAAGTTTGGGGGAACTAATGGGATAACTGGGGTTGCAACAAAAGTGCAACTAGGGCTAAAATACCACATGTATCGGAGGAGAGATGTGATGCAAGGCTTCTATCCTCCCTACAACCGGCCAGTGGGGGGCATATGCGAGCAACGTTCAATACAGGGGAGGGAAGAATTGGCACGGCTAAAAAATTGAAAAAGGGGAGAAAAAAGTGGATACAAAAAAAATAAACATGGGCATCAATGGTCCCCTCCCACCGGAAGAGAGTAAACCCATCAGTCTACCCACCTCTGAGAGCTGACCTACCTTTTTCAGTTCATTTAAATATTTAGATTTGCAGTACACGTTGTACCAAGTACTAGGTTTGTTCTATGATCTTTGAGAAACATAATAAAATTGTACCACTCTGAAAATATCAATACTGTTATGTGCTTCTCAAAATTTTGTTTTCAGAGCTGTCATGGATGAAAAGCCTGCTTCACACAGATATGTGGGGCTGAATGGTATCAACACCTTAACTGCAGCATCATGAGATACTTGGTACTCAGCACCACACTCTGAAACTAGCTCTCCAGGTGGTATCAGATGAGATTTCAATGAGTTCTTCCAAGAGTTTGGATGGAGATGTGTCAGGAAGCTTTGTCTCAATGTTGTCTGTAAAGTTTTTTTTTTCATCCAGAGTAACTTGGTGATCCTTTTCAATGATTTTCAGATTTTGAGAAATGGTATTTTCATGGAGAACAGTGCAGCTGCAACAGATAGCACTTTAGTGATAATTTTCTGTAATACAATTTTTTTTTTTTTTTTTTTTATAATCAATCTCAAGGCCTCCCTGGGGGTCGCGCCCCCCACTTTGAGAAACAACAGTTAAAATATAACAGTGTTAATAATAATAATAATTCATTTTATTTGTATAGCCAGGGATTAAAGCAAAAAAAATTCTCCTGACTGAACTTTTTTTCAGGCCAAGTCATATTCTTATTTTAACCTCGAGTCCACTGCATTTTTTTTTAATAGCGTTAGTGTTTTAAGGGAGCCTACTTGTAGAGCCTACTGTCCTGACTGTGACTATAGACCCTACTGTTGTGGTTGTTGTGCCAGGCAGGGAGGCTGTGTGCTGGAGAGCGTGAATGCAAGTCTTGTGGCTAGCTTCTGATTGATGGCGAGCCTTTTCCCATTACTTTGAACCATGAACTAAACGGCTTGTTATCATACAAACAAGGGACTAAACACCTTTCGCAATTATGCCACAACAACAATGGACAGTCTCCTCCCCACCGTTTGTATATATTTTTTTACCACCGACCCACCCCCTCCTAATGTACAGTCTCCTCCTCATCATATGTATATATTTACTGTTAGGATCTCTGGGTAACAGTACTATATACCTGTATGTCATGTATGTCCCTATGTCATAAATGTCATGATGTCATGTATGTTGTGTATGTCATAAATGTCACTATGAATTGAAAATGGGGGACCCTGATGATGTAAACAAGACAAACATCTTTCTCTGGTCTGCATCCCCTTAACAATTGTGTGTATTGCTACTGGATTTACCAGATCCAGAGTGAATGAATGAATGAAAACTTTATTTAATACACGAGACCCTCTTCTTGGGACCAAGTAAGGTTTCGTCGATAATCCAATGTACAGTTACCCCCCCCCCCCCCCACCCACCCACCCCGCCTACCCAACCACCTCCAATGTACAGTTACCCCCGCCTACCCAACCACCTCCAATGTACAGTACAGTCCCCCCACCCCACCTAACCAACCTCCTCCAATGTACAGTTTCTTCGTCAAATGTATATACTCTCTTTTTTAGACTATTTTTGTATCACAAACAATACTGTATTTGTAGATCTGGTATGTCATAAATGTATAGATGTAGCAGTACTGTCTATCTGTATGTCGTGTATGTTATGATGAATTGAAAATGGGGGACCCTGATGTAAACAAGATGAAAGTATTTCTCTGGTCTGCATCCCCTTAACAATTGTGTGTATTGAGCTGTACTGTACCCATTCTGCAATCTGTTAAAAAAAAATTCAATCAATCAATAAATATTTAACAGATTGCAGAATGGGTACAATACAGTACGGCTGAATACACACAATTGTTAAGGGGATGCAGACCTGAGAAAGACTTTCGTCTTGTTTACATCAGGGTCCCCCATTTTCAATTCATAGTGACATTTATGACATTACACAACATTGACATGATGACATTTATGGCATAGTAGGGACATACTACAGGTATATAGTAATGTTACATTTGTGACATATGATATGCAAATATACAGTAATCAATGTTACCCATAGATCCTAACAGAGATTATATACATTATGATGGGGTGGAGACTGTACATTAGGAGGAGGGGGTGGTAGAAAAAAGATACATACGGTGGGGAGAGAATATACGGTGGGGAGGAGACCGTCTACACAGATACAGCTGTGTGATGTTGCTACGGAGTTAAGCTAATAAAGGTGACTCACAACCACAACAGGGGACTCACGTATTTGTACTGTGAAGTAACTGTTAACACGACAATGACAAATGTGTTGTTTCTGTTTTTCTTTTTGACATACTTGCCCGCAGTAGCCTAGCCAGTCTCTTGAAACACCGCTATCTTCAAACTTCCACTCGAAACGTTCTTTTGTTGGGTGGTGGTGCTCATCCTTTTCGTCTGAGAAAACCGCGGTGGTTTTTCTTTTTAGTGGCCGGCTTACTCCTTCCATTTAACCGACGCTATTAGCTAACGTTAGCTAAATCGGTATAGCAGCGAGTGCAAGCAGCGTGGTAGCTGTGACGTCTGTAAACAAGCAGAGTTGATGCGACTGTCGTAAAACCAAAACACACCGGAGTTTTTAATTATTTTACATGACTATTTTGTGGCGGACAGACCTCTCAGACCTCGCAAATGTCACTCCAATAGCCCTCCAGCTGCAACCGCGGAGCGAGCAGCGTCCCGTCTCTCGGGTCGCTGAGTGATGACTCTGCTTGGGGCGGCGCGATAGAAAAAAAAAATGCTATTTGGCGCCTCCGATTGGCTCAATTTTGTTTAAATCTGTATGCATCTACAAATCATATTATACCAAGGTAGCCAATTCCGTCAGACTGCGAATCAAATGGACGGATCTCCCCAATCAAATTGACGGAAATCCGTCTGGAGACGGAACGCTTTAATGCCTGTATAGCGCTTCTCAATGACCCGGAGTCGCTGTGTTGGTTGTTAACCTTATGATCATCAATGGGACGTGTTTACCTGCTGACCAGGCTCTTACCTGGGCTCTCTCTGATGCTACATCCTGCTGACCAGGCTCTTACCTGCTCTCTCTGATGCTACATCCTGCTGACCAGGCTCTTACCTCTCTCTCTCTGATGCTACATCCTGCTGACCAGGCTCTTACCTGCTCTCTCTGATGCTACATCCTGCTGACCAGGCTCTTACCTCTCTCTCTCTGATGCTACATCCTGCTGACCAGGCTCTCACCTCTCTCTCTCTGACGCTACATCCTGCTGACCAGGCTCTTACCTCTCTCTCTCTGACGCTACATCCTGCTGACCAGGCTCTCACCTCTCTCTCTCTGACGCTACATCCTGCTGACCAGGCTCTTACCTGGGCTCTCTCTGACGCTACATCCTGCTGACCAGGCTCTCACCTCTCTCTCTCTGACGCTACATCCTGCTGACCAGGCTCTCACCTCTCTCTCTCTGATGCTACATCCTGCTGACCAGGCTCTCACCTCTCTCTCTCTGACGCTACATCCTGCTGACCAGGCTCTCACCTCTCTCTCTCTGATGCTACATCCTGCTGACCAGGCTCTCACCTCTCTCTCTCTGACGCTACATCCTGCTGACCAGGCTCTCACCTCTCTCTCTCTGACGCTACATCCTGCTGACCAGGCTCTCACCTCTCTCTCTCTGACGCTACATCCTGCTGACCAGGCTCTTACCTCTCTCTCTCCGACACTACATCCTGCCTGCCAGACTCTTACCTCTCTCTCTCCGACGCTACATCCTGCTGACCAGGCTCTCACCTCTCTCTCTCTGACGCTACATCCTGCTGACCAGGCTCTCACCTCTCTCTCTCTGATGCTACATCCTGCTGACCAGGCTCTCACCTCTCTCTCTCCGACGCTACATCCTGCTGACCAGGCTCTCACCTCTCTCTCTCTGACGCTACATCCTGCTGACCAGGCTCTCACCTCTCTCTCTCTGATGCTACATCCTGCTGACCAGGCTCTCACCTCTCTCTCTCTGACGCTACATCCTGCTGACCAGACTCTCACCTCTCTCTCTCTGACGCTACATCCTGCTGACCAGGCTCTCACCTCTCTCTCTCTGACGCTACATCCTGCTGACCAGGCTCTCACCTCTCTCTCTCTGATGCTACATCCTGCCTGCCAGGCTCTCACCTCTCTCTCTCTGATGCTACATCCTGCCTGCCAGGCTCTCACCTCTCTCTCTGATGCTACATCCTGCTGACCAGGCTCTCACCTCTCTCTCTCTGATGCTACATCCTGCTGACCAGGCTCTCACCTCTCTCTCTCTGATGCTACATCCTGCTGACCAGGCTCTCACCTCTCTCTCTCTGACGCTACATCCTGCCTGCCAGACTCTCACCTCTCTCTCTCTGACGCTACATCCTGCTGACCAGACTCTCACCTCTCTCTCTCTGACGCTACATCCTGCTGACCAGGCTCTCACCTCTCTCTCTCTGATGCTACATCCTGCTGACCAGGCTCTTACCTCTCTCTCTCTGACGCTACATCCTGCTGACCAGGCTCTCACCTCTCTCTCTCTGACGCTACATCCTGCTGACCAGGCTCTTACCTGGGCTCTCTCTGACGCTACATCCTGCTGACCAGGCTCTCACCTCTCTCTCTCTGACGCTACATCCTGCTGACCAGGCTCTCACCTCTCTCTCTGACGCTACATCCTGCTGACCAGGCTCTCACCTCTCTCTCTGACGCTACATCCTGCCTGCCAGGCTCTTACCTGGGCTCTCTGACGCTACATCCTGCCTGCCAGGCTCTCACCTCTCTCTCTCTGATGCTACATCCTGCTGACCAGGCTCTCACCTCTCTCTCTCTGACGCTACATCCTGCTGACCAGGCTCTTACCTGGGCTCTCTGACGCTACATCCTGCCTGCCAGGCTCTCACCTCTCTCTCTCTGACGCTACATCCTGCTGACCAGGCTCTCACCTGGGCTCTCTGACGCTACATCCTGCTGACCAGGCTCTTACCTCTCTCTCTCTGATGCTACATCCTGCTGACCAGGCTCTCACCTCTCTCTCTCTGATGCTACATCCTGCTGACCAGGCTCTCACCTCTCTCTCTCTGATGCTACATCCTGCTGACCAGGCTCTCACCTCTCTCTCTCTGATGCTACATCCTGCTGACCAGGCTCTCACCTCTCTCTCTCTGACGCTACATCCTGCTGACCAGGCTCTCACCTCTCTCTCTCTGATGCTACATCCTGCTGACCAGACTCTTACCTCTCTCTCTCTGACGCTACATCCTGCTGACCAGGCTCTCACCTCTCTCTCTCTGACGCTACATCCTGCTGACCAGACTCTCACCTCTCTCTCTCTGACGCTACATCCTGCTGACCAGGCTCTCACCTCTCTCTCTCTGACGCTACATCCTGCTGACCAGGCTCTCACCTCTCTCTCTCTGACGCTACATCCTGCTGACCAGGCTCTCACCTCTCTCTCTCTGATGCTACATCCTGCTGACCAGGCTCTCACCTCTCTCTCTCTGACGCTACATCCTGCCTGCCAGGCTCTCACCTCTCTCTCTCTGACGCTACATCCTGCTGACCAGGCTCTCACCTCTCTCTCTCTGATGCTACATCCTGCTGACCAGGCTCTCACCTCTCTCTCTCTGACACTACATCCTGCCTGCCAGGCTCTCACCTCTCTCTCTCTGATGCTACATCCTGCTGACCAGACTCTCACCTCTCTCTCTCTGATGCTACATCCTGCTGACCAGGCTCTTACCTCTCTCTCTCTGATGCTACATCCTGCCTGCCAGGCTCTCACCTCTCTCTCTGATGCTACATCCTGCCTGCCAGGCTCTTACCTCTCTCTCTGACGCTACATCCTGCCTGCCAGGCTCTCACCTCTCTCTCTGATGCTACATCCTGCCTGCCAGGCTCTCACCTCTCTCTCTCTGACGCTACATCCTGCTGACCAGGCTCTCACCTCTCTCTCTCTGACGCTACATCCTGCTGACCAGACTCTCACCTGGGCTCTCTCTGATGCTACATCCTGCTGACCAGGCTCTCACCTCTCTCTCTCTGACGCTACATCCTGCTGACCAGGCTCTCACCTCTCTCTCTCTGATGCTACATCCTGCTGACCAGGCTCTCACCTCTCTCTCTCTGACGCTACATCCTGCTGACCAGGCTCTCACCTCTCTCTCTCTGACGCTACATCCTGCTGACCAGGCTCTCACCTCTCTCTCTCTGACGCTACATCCTGCTGACCAGGCTCTCACCTCTCTCTCTCTGACGCTACATCCTGCTGACCAGGCTCTCACCTCTCTCTCTCTGACGCTACATCCTGCTGACCAGACTCTCACCTGGGCTCTCTGACACTACATCCTGCTGACCAGGCTCTCACCTCTCTCTCTCTGACGCTACATCCTGCTGACCAGACTCTCACCTGGGCTCTCTGACGCTACATCCTGCTGACCAGGCTCTCACCTCTCTCTCTCTGACGCTACATCCTGCTGACCAGGCTCTCACCTCTCTCTCTCTGACGCTACATCCTGCTGACCAGGCTCTCACCTCTCTCTCTCTGACGCTACATCCTGCTGACCAGGCTCTCACCTCTCTCTCTCTGACGCTACATCCTGCTGACCAGACTCTCACCTCTCTCTGACGCTACATCCTGCTGACCAGGCTCTCACCTCTCTCTCTCTGACGCTACATCCTGCTGACCAGGCTCTCACCTCTCTCTCTCTGACGCTACATCCTGCCTGCCAGGCTCTCACCTCTCTCTCTCTGACGCTACATCCTGCTGACCAGGCTCTCACCTCTCTCTCTCTGACGCTACATCCTGCTGACCAGGCTCTTACCTCTCTCTCTCTGACGCTACATCCTGCTGACCAGGCTCTCACCTCTCTCTCTCTGACGCTACATCCTGCTGACCAGGCTCTCACCTCTCTCTCTCTGACGCTACATCCTGCTGACCAGGCTCTTACCTCTCTCTCTCCGACACTACATCCTGCTGACCAGACTCTTACCTCTCTCTCTCTGACGCTACATCCTGCTGACCAGGCTCTTACCTCTCTCTCCGACACTACATCCTGCTGACCAGACTCTTACCTCTCTCTCTCTGACGCTACATCCTGCCTGCCAGGCTCTTACCTCTCTCTCTCTGACGCTACATCCTGCTGACCAGACTCTTACCTCTCTCTCTCTGACGCTACATCCTGCTGACCAGGCTCTTACCTCTCTCTCCGACACTACATCCTGCTGACCAGACTCTTACCTCTCTCTCTCTGATGCTACATCCTGCCTGCCAGGCTCTCACCTCTCTCTCTCTGACGCTACATCCTGCTGACCAGGCTCTCACCTCTCTCTCTCTGACGCTACATCCTGCCTGCCAGGCTCTCACCTGGGCTCTCTCTGACGCTACATCCTGCTGACCAGACTCTCACCTCTCTCTCTCTGATGCTACATCCTGCCTGCCAGGCTCTCACCTCTCTCTCTCTGACGCTACATCCTGCTGACCAGGCTCTCACCTCTCTCTCTCTGACGCTACATCCTGCTGACCAGGCTCTCACCTCTCTCTCTCTGATGCTACATCCTGCTGACCAGGCTCTCACCTCTCTCTCTCTGACGCTACATCCTGCTGACCAGGCTCTCACCTCTCTCTCTCTGACGCTACATCCTGCTGACCAGGCTCTCACCTCTCTCTCTCTGATGCTACATCCTGCTGACCAGGCTCTCACCTCTCTCTCTCTGACGCTACATCCTGCTGACCAGACTCTCACCTCTCTCTCTCTGACGCTACATCCTGCTGACCAGGCTCTCACCTCTCTCTCTCTGATGCTACATCCTGCTGACCAGGCTCTCACCTCTCTCTCTCTGACGCTACATCCTGCCTGCCAGGCTCTCACCTCTCTCTCTGATGCTACATCCTGCCTGCCAGGCTCTCACCTCTCTCTCTCTGACGCTACATCCTGCCTGCCAGGCTCTCACCTCTCTCTCTCTGACGCTACATCCTGCCTGCCAGGCTCTCACCTCTCTCTCTCTGACGCTACATCCTGCTGACCAGGCTCTTACCTGGGCTCTCTGACGCTACATCCTGCCTGCCAGGCTCTCACCTCTCTCTCTCTGACGCTACATCCTGCTGACCAGGCTCTCACCTCTCTCTCTCTGACGCTACATCCTGCTGACCAGGCTCTTACCTCTCTCTCTCTGACGCTACATCCTGCCTGCCAGGCTCTCACCTCTCTCTCTCTGACGCTACATCCTGCCTGCCAGGCTCTCACCTCTCTCTCTCTGACGCTACATCCTGCCTGCCAGGCTCTCACCTGGGCTCTCTCCGACGGCACAAAGGTGTCCCCCAGGGTCTTCATGGCAAACTTGACGGCGTTCCACAGCTTGTTGCAGAAGTGACGGTAACCCAGGATACGGTTCACGTCCAGGTTGATGTCCCTGCCTGAGAGGGGGACACGTGAATAACATTCATTTAATTCAAATGTAATATAATTATATTCAATCATAATAATATTATAATTATCTCTCTTATTATCATTACCCATCTCTGCTGAATAATACATCTAATATAATTGTTTTTGGTTATCTTTTTACATTTAATTTTAATTGTTATGATTAAGTGTTCTAATGGACCAGTCAGTACGATGGATGATAAACAACAGTCTTTAGAGGTCGTTCTTTTTCCCAAAGTCAAGGCTAAGGAGGTACAGTAGATACATGACTGGTGTGGGCACAGGGGGTAAGAGAGTGATGGTCTGACTGGTGTGGGCACAGGGGGTAAGAGAGTGATGGTCTGACTGGTGTGGGCACAGGGGGTAAGAGAGTGATGGTCTGACTGGTGTGGGCACACAGGGGGTAAGAGAGTGATGGTCTGACTGGTGTGGGCACACAGGGGGTAAGAGAGTGATGGTCTGACTGGTGTGGGCACAGGGGGTAAGAGAGTGATGGTCTGACTGGTGTGGGCACACAGGGGGTAAGAGAGTGATGGTCTGACTGGTGTGGGCACACAGGGGGTAAGAGAGTGATGGTCTGACTGGTGTGGGCACACAGGGGGTAAGAGAGTGATGGTCTGACTGGTGTGGGCACAGGGGGTAAGAGAGTGATGGTCTGACTGGTGTGGGCACACAGGGGGTAAGAGAGTGATGGTCTGACTGGTGTGGGCACACAGGGGGTAAGAGAGTGATGGTCTGACTGGTGTGGGCACACAGGGGGTAAGAGAGTGATGGTCTGACTGGTGTGGGCACAGGGGGTAAGAGAGTGATGGTCTGACTGGTGTGGGCACACAGGGGGTAAGAGAGTGATGGTCTGACTGGTGTGGGCACAGGGGGTAAGACAGTGATGGTCTGACTGGTGTGGGCACACAGGGGGTAAGAGAGTGATGGTCTGACTGGTGTGGGCACACAGGGGGTAAGAGAGTGATGGTCTGACTGGTGTGGGCACAGGGGGTAAGAGAGTGATGGTCTGACTGGTGTGGGCACAGGGGGTAAGAGAGTGATGGTCTGACTGGCGTGGGCACAGGGGGTAAGAAGAGAGTGATGGTCTGACTGGTGTGGGCACAGGGGGTAAGAAGAGAGTGATGGTCTGACTGGTGTGGGCACAGGGGGTAAGAAGAGAGTGATGGTCTGACTGGTGTGGGCACAGGGGGTAAGAAGAGAGTGATGGTCTGACTGGTGTGGGCACAGGGGGTAAGAAGAGAGTGATGGTCTGACTGGTGTGGGCACAGGGGGTAAGAGAGTGATGGGTCTGACCTTGACTGGTGTGGGCACACAGGGGGTAAGAGAGTGATGGGTCTGACCTTGACTGGTGTGGGCACACAGGGGGTAAGAAGAGAGTGATGGGTCTGACTGGTGTGGGCACACAGGGGGTAAGAAGAGAGTGATGGGTCTGACTGGTGTGGGCACAGGGGGTAAGAGAGTGATGGGTCTGACTGGTGTGGGCACAGGGGGTAAGAAGAGAGTGATGGTCTGACTGGTGTGGGCACAGGGGGTAAGAGAGTGATGGGTCTGACCTTGACTGGTGTGGGCACACAGGGGGTAAGAGAGTGATGGTCTGACCTTGACTGGTGTGGGCACACAGGGGGTAAGAGAGTGATGGTCTGACTGGTGTGGGCACACAGGGGGTAAGAGTGATGGTCTGACTGGTGTGGGCACAGGGGGTAAGAGAGTGATGGTCTGACTGGTGTGGGCACACAGGGGGTAAGAGAGTGATGGTCTGACTGGTGTGGGCACAGGGGGTAAGAGAGTGATGGTCTGACTGGTGTGGGCACACAGGGGGTAAGAGAGTGATGGTCTGACTGGTGTGGGCACACAGGGGGTAAGAGAGTGATGGTCTGACTGGTGTGGGCACACAGGGGGTAAGAAGAGAGTGATGGTCTGACTGGTGTGGGCACACAGGGGGTAAGAAGAGAGTGATGGTCTGACTGGTGTGGGCACACAGGGGGTAAGAAGAGAGTGATGGTCTGACTGGTGTGGGCACAGGGGGTAAGAAGAGAGTGATGGTCTGACTGGTGTGGGCACACAGGGGGTAAGAGAGTGATGGTCTGACCTTGACTGGTGTGGGCACAGGGGGTAAGAGAGTGATGGTCTGACTGGTGTGGGCACACAGGGGGTAAGAGAGTGATGGGTTTGACCTTGACTGGTGTGGGCACACAGGGGGTAAGAGAGTGATGGTCTGACTGGTGTGGGCACACAGGGGGTAAGAGAGTGATGGTCTGACCTTGACTGGTGTGGGCACAGGGGGTAAGAGAGTGATGGGTCTGACCTTGACTGGTGTGGGCACACAGGGGGTAAGAGAGTGATGGGTCTGACCTTGACTGGTGTGGGCACACAGGGGGTAAGAAGAGAGTGATGGTCTGACTGGTGTGGGCACACAGGGGGTAAGAGAGTGATGGTCTGACCTTGACTGGTGTGGGCACACAGGGGGTAAGAGAGTGATGGTCTGACCTTGACTGGTGTGGGCACACAGGGGGTAAGAGAGTGATGGTCTGACCTTGACTGGTGTGGGCACACAGGGGGTAAGAGAGTGATGGGTCTGACCTTGACTGGTGTGGGCACACAGGGGGTAAGAGAGTGATGGTCTGACCTTGACTGGTGTGGGCACACAGGGGGTAAGAGAGTGATGGTCTGACCTTGACTGGTGTAGGCACACAGGGCGAAGCGCAGTGCGTCTGTACCACACTCTGGGATGCCACTGGGGTAGTCAGACCTCTGGCCCTGCATGGCCTTCTCCACCTCCACAGGGTCCAGGTTGCTCTCCTTCAGCTGGTCGTAAAGGCCCTGGAAGAGGGGGAGGTGTCGAGAGGGGGTATGGGGAGGGAGGGTGTAGGGAGGGAGGGGGAGGAAAGGAGGGAGTGAGGGAAGTGTAGAGAAGAGGGGAGGGAGGTGTAGAGAAGAGGGGAGGGAGGTGTAGAGAAGAGGGAGGTGTAGAGGAGGAGGGAGGTGTAGAGAAGGAGGGAGGTGTAGGGAAGGAGAGAGGTGTAGGGAAGGAGGGAGGTGTAGAGAAGGAGGGAGGGAGGTGTAGGGAAGGAGGGAGGTGTAGAGAAGGAGGGAGGTGTAGAGAAGGAGGGAGGGAGGTGTAGAGAAGGAGGGAGGTGTAGAGAAGGAGGGAGGGAGGTGTAGAGAAGGAGGGAGGGAGGTGTAGGGAAGGAGGGAGGTGTAGAGAAGGAGGGAGGGAGGTGTAGAGAAGGAGGGAGGTGTAGAGAAGGAGGGAGGGAGGTGTAGAGAAGGAGGGAGGGAGGTGTAGAGAAGGAGGGAGGTGTAGAGAAGGAGGGAGGTGTAGAGAAGGAGGGAGGTGTAGAGAAGGAGGGAGGTGTAGAGAAGGAGGGAGGTGTAGAGAAGGAGGGAGGTGTGGGGAAGGAGGGAGGTGTAGGGAAGGAGGGAGGGAGGTGTAGGGAAGGAGGGAGGTGTAGAGAAGGAGGGAGGTGTAGGGAAGGAGGGAGGTGTAGAGAAGGAGGGAGGTGTAGAGGAGGAGGGAGGTGTAGAGAAGGAGGGAGGTGTAGAGAAGGAGGGAGGTGTAGAGAAGGAGGGAGGTGTAGAGAAGGAGGGAGGTGTAGAGAAGGAGGGAGGTGTAGAGAAGGAGGGAGGTGTAGGGAAGGAGGGAGGGAGGTGTAGGGAAGGAGGGAGGTGTAGAGAAGGAGGGAGGTGTAGGGAAGGAGGGAGGTGTAGAGAAGGAGGGAGGTGTAGAGGAGGAGGGAGGTGTAGAGAAGGAGGGAGGTGTAGGGAAGGAGGGAGGGAGGTGTAGGGAAGGAGGGAGGTGTAGAGAAGGAGGGAGGTGTAGAGGAGGGAGGGAGGTGTAGGGAAGGAGGGAGGTGTAGAGGAGGGAGGTGTAGAGAAGGAGGGAGGTGTAGAGAAGGAGGGAGGTGTAGAGAAGGAGGGAGGTGTAGAGGAGGAGGGAGGTGTAGAGGAGGAGGGAGGTGTAGAGAAGGAGGGAGGGAGGTGTAGAGAAGGAGGGAGGTGTAGAGAAGGAGGGAGGTGTAGAGAAGGAGGGAGGTGTAGAGAAGGAGGGAGGTGTAGAGAAGGAGGGAGGTGTAGGGAAGGAGGGAGGTGTAGAGAAGGAGGGAGGTGTAGAGAAGGAGGGAGGTGTAGAGAAGGAGGGAGGTGTAGAGAAGGAGGGAGGTGTAGAGAAGGAGGGAGGTGTAGAGGAGGAGGGAGGTGTAGAGAAGGAGGGAGGTGTAGAGAAGGAGGGAGGTGTAGAGGAGGGAGGGAGGTGTAGAGGAGGGAGGTGTAGAGAAGGAGGGAGGTGTAGAGGAGGAGGGAGGTGTAGGGAAGAGGGGAGGGAGGTGTAGGGAAGAGGGGAGGGAGGTGTAGAGAAGGAGGGAGGTGTAGAGAAGGAGGGAGGTGTAGAGAAGGAGGGAGGTGTAGAGAAGGAGGGAGGTGTAGAGGAGGAGGGAGGTGTAGAGGAGGAGGGAGGTGTAGAGAAGAGGGGAGGGAGGTGTAGAGGAGGGAGGGAGGTGTAGAGAAGGAGGGAGGTGTAGAGAAGGGAGGGAGGTGTAGGGAAGAGGGGAGGGAGGTGTAGAGAAGGAGGGAGGTGTAGGGAAGAGGGGAGGGAGGTGTAGAGAAGGAGGGAGGTGTAGAGGAGGGAGGGAGGTGTAGGGAAGAGGGGAGGGAGGTGTAGAGGAGGGAGGGAGGTGTAGAGAAGGAGGGAGGTGTAGAGAAGAGGGGAGGGAGGTGTAGAGAAGGAGGGAGGTGTAGAGGAGGGAGGGAGGTGTAGGGAAGAGGGGAGGGAGGTGTAGAGAAGGAGGGAGGTGTAGAGGAGGGAGGGAGGTGTAGGGAAGAGGGGAGGGAGGTGTAGAGAAGGAGGGAGGTGTAGAGGAGGGAGGGAGGTGTAGAGAAGGAGGGAGGTGTAGAGGAGGGAGGGAGGTGTAGGGAAGAGGGGAGGGAGGTGTAGAGAAGGAGGGAGGTGTAGAGAAGAGGGGAGGGAGGTGTAGAGGAGGGAGGGAGGTGTAGAGAAGAGGGGAGGGAGGTGTAGAGGAGGGAGGGAGGTGTAGGGAAGGAGGTGTAGAGGAGGGAGGGAGGTGTAGGGAAGAGGGGAGGGAGGTGTAGAGAAGGAGGGAGGTGTAGGGAAGAGGGGAGGGAGGTGTAGAGGAGGGAGGGAGGTGTAGAGAAGGAGGTGTAGAGGAGGGAGGGAGGTGTAGGGAAGAGGGGAGGGAGGTGTAGAGGAGGGAGGGAGGTGTAGGGAAGAGGGGAGGGAGGTGTAGAGAAGGGAGGGAGGTGTAGGGAAGAGGGGAGGGAGGTGTAGGGAAGAGGGGAGGGAGGTGTAGAGAAGGAGGGAGGTGTAGGGAAGAGGGGAGGGAGGTGTAGAGAAGGAGATAAAAGGGAGAATGAGTAGGCTGTGGCGATCAATGAAGAGCTCAGACATATTGTATTTAGTCAATAACACCCCCTCACCTTAATAAAATGAGAAAACAATTGAGCAATCGATTTGAACTCTTAATTGGACAGAATGGACAAGGCTCTATAAAAAAAAGGCATCGTTAATCATGCTCCGAGCTGCGACAAGGAAGTGTAGCTTAACACCGGTCCGTCTCCAGTGTCCTCCAGGGGCAAGTCTGCTGCGCTCCAGCGAGCAGCTTCCTCCCGGCTGGGGGGGGGGGGGGGATTTATGGGCTCAATAAATGCTTGCCAGCTGCAGAAAAAGGTGCTTAATAAAGCTTACATAAGAGTACGGGCCCCAGGGGAGCAGTGTACGTCCCACGTGCAAAAACCCGACGGGATGAGTTTTTGACATGAGTGATCTTAAAATTATAACCCTCAATGTGAAGGGTATAAATAATGAGGTCAAGCGTCAAAAAATATTGCATTACCAACAACTACACAACAACATGTATAGATTATGGCTAGTTTGAATATAATGATCTGGAACACTGGTGGAATAAATAAACAACACAAACGCAAAAGCGTGCTCACACTGATGAAAAAAGAACAGGTGGACGTGGCTCTGCTAAGCGAAACGCACATTTTAGAGAAAGACATAGATACGTTAGCGGACAACACATATCATAACATTAGTCACTCTTCCTTTGGAACGAGAACTCGGGGAGTAGCCATAGTCGTTAGACGGAAGTTGAATATTGAATTGAAGGGAGTATGGTCTGATGCAGATGGTCGGATAACTATAGCTAAGATTTTACACAAGAACAGAAAAATAGCGTTGGTAGCGGTATACGCCCCAAATTTATATGAAGTTAGTTTCTTCACTACACTTACCAGAGCAATGTTAGACCTTCCTGAATACTCATTTATAATTGGTGCGGATTTTAATGCCATTTGGAATCCAAGGATGGACAAATCAAACCCCTCCTTTTCCAACGAACAAAAAAATTCATCTAATGCATTAAAGGATTGGTCGAAGATTACAGGCAGGGGTGGACGGTATAAACGGTATACGGTATAAACGGTATTAATTTGCTCTACGGTATGGATTTTGACTATACCGTGGAACCGGTAGAGCAGCTCTAAAATAGCAATGACGTCATGTAACCACAGCGCGACTATTTCAATCGCATTTGCCCCTAAAAATTGATCGAATTAGTCATAGATAATAGATATGTGCAAACTGGAAAAAGTTATTTAGGAGGCTTCACGCAGTGGGCGTGTCAACACGCAATTGTCATTTCATAATAAACACATATCACCGCGGCGCACAGCAAGTTTCAATTTCAGTTCCTAGCATTTTTAACCAGTGGAGAAAGGTATGAGAGATTTCCCTATCGTTTTTCTTATATGAATTATTCTACGTTAATAAAACATACCTGGTGATCAACTACAGTTTGCTGTAAACATTACGATATGTGTGTAGTGTTATGATAATGACGGCTGCAGCGGGAGGACGGCTGCAGCAGTGGATTTGCGAATAGCATGCAGCTGCAGAGCCGCAGAGCCAGGGGCTCTTTCAGGTCTGGTCACAGGCCCGTCAAACAGCGCCCCCCCACCCAACGGGTGAATTGGGCAATACTCCAATTCAGCCATTGGCAATTCAGCCGTTGGGTGGGGGGGGCGCTGTTGAGCGGGCCTGTGACCAGACCTGAAAGAGCCCCTGGCTCTGCGGCTCTGCAGCTACATATGCTTCTAGCAAAATCCAGCATCCAGCCCCGCTGTTTGCAATGGGAGCAGGAGTCTCGACTCGGGACTTATTTTATTTGGAATATAATGACTTTATACGCAAAAGTAGCCTAGTTTTAAGTTAAAATATTATAAATCTACATGCCTTGAGGATGTCATTCTTTATATAGCCTGCCTATCAGGCAAAAAAAATTATTCTAACAGAAACACTGATACCGTGATATATACCGTTACCGTCTATGCTTCAAATTATACCGTGATATACATTTTAGACCATACCGTCCACCCCTAATTACAGGTGTAAATGACTTATGGATCACTCAACCCCATGACCCGGAAGTACTCTTGTCGATCTGCGAGACATAACACATTATCCAGAATAGATTACGTTTTTACATCCGAGACTATTTGATAACTACGATGTGGAAATGATACCCAATGCATTGTCAGATCACTGTTATTTACTCTTAAAAGGAACATTTGGTATACTATCATCCCGAGCCCCAAGATGGCGATTTAACACAATGCTGCTTAATAACAAGGAATTCATTACACAAATCAAAGAAGCTCTTACGGTATTCCTACGGATGAATGCGAATTCGGTGCAGGACCCCAGAATATTATGGATGTCGACAAAGGGAATGATCAAGGATTTCACCGATAGCTTTTCCTCCCAAATACGCAAGAATCGATGCTCAAAACTGGCTGAACTGGAAACGCTTTACTCAACGACAACGTTATTTAATTCTTTACAATACAACAACTCGGTTCAACTGGAAAATCAAGTCAATATACTAAAAAAAGAGATTAACGCCATATACAGACAACAATCTGAAATTAGCACAAGACAACAGCAGTACTCCCAAGGTTCCAAACCAAGTCACCTATTAGCTATGCGATTAAGAGTCAACGCAAAATTTGCAGATATAACTACCATTAGAGCACAACAAGGACTTGTTACAGAACCCAAAGAAATAAACACGACATTCAAAGAATTCTACTCCAACTTATACAAATCAGAAACAACCTTCGATCAAAACAAAGTGGACACATATCTTAATCAAATTAACCTCCCTAAACTTTCAGAGGATGACGCTAAACAGTTAGAAACACCGATCACACTAGATGAACTTAGGGAGGCCATATCTGAAATGCAAAGTGGTAGGGCGCCTGGAAGAGACGGTATCCCACCAGAAATGTACCTCTCTTGTTGGGACATAATTGGACCCTTATTACTAAATATGATTTTATACTCAGTCAAGGAGGGGAACT
This sequence comes from Notolepis coatsorum, assembly GCF_963971535.1. NCBI lineage: Eukaryota > Metazoa > Chordata > Actinopteri > Aulopiformes > Paralepididae > Notolepis > Notolepis coatsorum. The sequence goes on from NC_140183.1 coordinate 91,191,023, forward strand.
TCCATAAGAACGACAATATTGCACTCATAACAGTCCTCCTTAAAAAAGACAAAGACCCCACTGAGTGCGGTAGTTATAGACCTTTAAGCCTCCTCGGAACCGATATCAAACTGTACTCTAAGGTATTAGCCATCAGATTACAAAAGCATATGACGTCTTTAATTCATCCTGATCAGACTGGCTTCATAAGAGGCCGCTTGATCACTGATAACATAAGACGATTACTACATGTACTAGATGCTAACAAGGACGACACCACACCTAAGGCGATGCTGTCCCTGGATGCAATGAAAGCTTTTGACAGGTTGGAATGGTCGTATCTATGGGCAGTATTAGAAAGGATGGGGTTAGGAAAAGGATTCATTGATATGATTAAAGTATTATACAAAGACCCATCGGCCATGATAACAGGTACAATCACCTCCGAAATCTTTCCGGTATCACGCTCTTCTAGACAGGGTTGCCCTCTTAGTCCCGGACTATTCGATTTATCATTAGAGCCTTTAGCACAATATATAAGACAATCCCAATCCATAGAACCAATCGTAATCAAGGGCACACAACATAAAATTAGTTTATATGCGGACGACGTAATACTGTTCATGCAAAACCCCAACACCGCATTGCCTCATCTTCTCAAGTTGATTGAGGACTTTGGAGATTTATCAGGATTTAGGATAAATTGGCCAAAGTCGGCCTTCCTCCCACTTAACGCCCCTGCAAAAAGAAATATAACCCTCCCAGAAGAGATACCGATGGTTAAACACTTTAGATGTTTGGGAGTTGAAATATTCCCTACCATAAGCCAAACGGTGAAGCACAATTACATAAAAATCCAAAACAAAATCAAATACGACCTTGTCAGGTGGTCAAAACTTAGAAACTCAGTACAAGCACGGATATCAATAGTTAAGATGGACGTCCTACCTAGAATCAACTTCTTCAGCTCAATGCTACCGTTACCCCCTCCAAAGGGTTACTGGAAAGAATTACACTCCTCCACATACAAATTTATTTGGAATAACAAACCACCACGTATAAAAAGATCCACCGCACAGAGAAACAAAGCCGACGGTGGTATGGCATTTCCAGATTTCCACCACTATTTTAAGGCGTACACTTTAAGACCACTGACAACATGGTTTGACCCCCAAGCATCAGTATCCTGGAGAAATTAAGAAGAAAATATAGTAGCTCCACATAGGCTGAAGGACATAGTGTACACCAAATTATCAATTAAGCAATGCGAACGGAAATTTGGCCCCATAATTACTCATGCGATCCGGATATGGCGTGAAACACAAAAAAAATACTCTATCCCACATAAATGGCATAATCATACTCCCTTATTCAATAACAATGCACTCTTGATTGGAAAACAACCTATAAGATTCCCTAGATGTGAAAAGCAAGGCATACACTCATTAGGAGACGTTTTCAACAAACTTTGTAGTTTCGATGAAATACGCAAATAATTTAATCTCACCAAGTCCACATATTATTTTTACGCAGTTATTGACATGTTTGAAGGCTCACGGTGTTCCATTAAGGATACCAATTGTACACCACAGATACCACAAATTCTTCTATGAAAGAGAGACATCGAGAGGTTTTGTTTCAGATTTTTATCATCAATTACTAACGGCCTCGTATGAAACCCTCCATCTAGACTCAGTCTGGAGGAGGGATATACCAGACCTGGAAATAGACTTTGACTGGCAAGAAGCCTGGGCAAATGTACGACTTGCATCAAGGAACCCGGACCATCAACAAATCAATCTTAACTATATTCACAGGACATACTTAACTCCTATAAGACTGAACAAAATGGGTCTTAAACAAGACTCCAAATGCTCCTTATGTACAAATGGGGACGAAGGGACATTTATGCACATGTACTGGGACTGCCCACCAGTTAAGATATTTTGGAAAGAAGTGACCCAGCAATTATCAAATCTCTTAACTCTGGATATACCTGTACACCCCTCTGTATTACTGCTGAATGATGTCTTTGAGTATGCAGTACCTCCACAGCTAAAGAGATTGGTTTTATCCGGTATCACAGTGGCTAAAAAGCTGATAGCATCACGATGGTTTCAACCGGAAAAAATGTGCCGGAAGGTCTGGATTCTTACATATCTCGATGTGATTTATCAAGAAATATCTACAGCTAGAATTTTGGGTCTCAATGAATCCAAAATGGCAATGTGGTTAGAAGTGGTGGAGAGAATAAAAGCTAGCATTTAATGGTAGTGTCTGGTTAGGAACAAGTTATAATGGTTGGATTATCCAATGGGGGGTCCGGGAGAGGGGGGTACGAGCTGGAGCATATGTGTGTTTGTATATCCTATTGTGTGTTGTCATGTTTGTTTATGTGTTTGTTTAAAAAATAATAAAAAAATTAAATACAAAAGAACCCGACGGGAGGGAAGGGCAAATGTGTGTGTGTGTGTGTGTGCATCTGTGTGTGTGTGTGTGTGTGTGTGTGCACTGTGTGCGTCTGTGTGTGTGCGTGTTACCTCTAAGGAGATCCCCGTGATCACGTCCAGAGGGTCGATGACGTTCCCCAGTGATTTGCTCATCTTCCTCCCGTGGGCATCCCTCACCACCGCATGCAGATAAACCTGGAGCGCAACAAAAGACAACATCACCCATCCTTTAACCAGGCAAGCTGAAATTCTTGACAGCAACCACCTGGGGGAATATTTGTTAGGGACAGGAGGGTTACACACATGCCGTGCACACACACACACACACACACTTTAATACTTTATTTGGTTCCACAAATTATATTACATAAACAGGGAATCAAATGTATCGGGGCCAAGCAGCACTGAACACTTAAGGGACACATAGCACCTCCTTCTCCATGTGGCTAAGCTGCCAATAATAGCTGAGACAGAGCAATATTTGGCAATTTGTTTGGCTTTTCTTTTAGACATTGCAGCAATTCTCAGACCGGTCATGGTGCATTTGTGTACATGGCCAAGACTTCCGAATACAAGTACACTATATCTACACCTATACCCAAGGTCGGCCATCACACTGAGCAGTGGTTGGTATTTGATATACTTGTCCCGGAAGGCCTGGTCCATGTACAGATCGAAGGTACAGCCTACTTCTATGACCAGCACCTCCCTGTGGCTGGTGTCAACAAAAACAACATCCGGTGTATTTGGTTTTGATTGATTGATTGAAAAGTTTATTAACAGATTGCAGAATGGGTACAATACAGTACAGCTCAATACATACAATTGTTAAGAGGATGCAGACCAGAGAAAGACTTTCGTCTTGTTTCCATCAGGGTCCCCCATTTTCAATTCATCATATGACACACATGACATACAGATAGACAGTACTGCTACATCTATACATTTATGACATACCAGATTTTCAAATACAGTACTGTTTGTGATACTAAAAAAAATCCAGAAGAAGAGTATATACATTTGACATAGAAACTGTGCATTGGGGGAGGTTGGGTAGGTGGGGTGGGGCTGTACATTGGAGGTGGGGGGGGGGGGGTTGGGTAGGGGGGGGGGGGGACACACTGTACATTGGAATACTGACATACATTTGACATGGAAACTGTACATTGGAGGAGGTTGGGTAGGTGGGGTGGGGTTGGGTGGGGCTGTACATTGGAATACTGACAAAGCCATGCTTGGTCTTTATTGTACAACTGGGTTAGGACATTTGTAGGGGCCAGTTTTGAATTGCAGTCTCCCGTAGGTGTTCTTTGAGAGTGTTTTTGAAGGTGGGTAGTGATTTACATTCCTTTACAGCTTAGGGCGTTCCACATTGTTGTGGCATAATTGCGAAACGTGTTTAGTCCCTTGTTTGAGCCGAATCTGGGTTTTACATGATTTGTGGAGCTCCCTCTGGTGTTGTGATCGTGGTATTCACTGACCTTTGGGAAGTATTTTGACATGTACATTGGTACCTTGGTCGTGTAGTGTATCTTGTAGACCAGGCCCATTGCAAGTTGCTGTACTCTGTTGTCTACTCTAAGCCATCCTAGGTTGGCAAAGTGTGCAGGGGTGAGGTGGGTTCTAGGAGTCAGGTCAAGCAGTAGTCTGACTAGTTTGTTTTGAGATGTTTGTAATTTGGTTTTTAGTGCCTTTGAGGTGCTTTGGTACCATGAGGTGCAAGCATAGTCGTAGTACCCTTGAATGAGTGCTCCTGCCAGAGTCTTCAGGGTATTCTTGTTTACCAGGGAGGAGATCCGGTACAAGAATCGAGTTCGTTGATTGACTTTTTTTATTACATTGGATGCCATTTTGTCACAGGAAAGATTAGCCTCTAGGATGGAACCCAGGTAGGTAATTTCATCTTTCCTTGTGACAATATTGTCACCCATGTATGTTAGCAAAGACATCGTTGGTAAGGCCAAACCACTCTGGTTTCACTCTGGCATGTTTGTACATTGCTGCACTAGATGGTGATATGTTCCGTACCACATCAGACACAATGTCCACAATACGGTCATGACGAGCGATGTACAGGTGTTTGTATGCATTACATCCGTTTGTTATGTGTGCAATGGATTCTAGGTGTTGTGACTCCTGATGGTTTAAACAGAATGGACTGTGAGTTTGAGGATACCAAGTGGACAGATTGTATTGAGTGGGTAATACCTGCAGTCTTGCTTTGATGGTACATTTTAAAACATCCTCACCAACAGCAGCGTTCTTATACACTGAGTGTGAGACTGAGTGGTCAGCAAACTCCAAACAAGCTAGCTTTCCCTGTAGTCTGAGTCCACACCAGTGCTGCCTGATCTCAGACTGCTTCACGCTGAGCAGAACCCTCCTTGCAGAGTCTCTGTGCAGTTCGACAGTCTCTTCCTGCGGTGTTGTGATGTTGGCCTTCACAACCACACAGGGGTCTGTGATCAGTTCATCAGAGACAGGGACTTCACACACACACACACACACACACACACACACACACGCCTGGCAGTCGCCCAATGCAACCACACGTCTTACACCGTTAAGTCACTGAGCAGCTCCAACTGAGCAGTGAAGGGTTAAGTGCCTTGCTCAAGGCCACATCCACGGTAGCTGTTGAGGATGAAGAGACAAGGGGCGCCACATGCCCCCGAGGGTTCAAACCTCTAACCTCCGGGCTGAGTGCCCGCCCTGCCTCCCTCCCGCTGGTCTCACCTCTTTGAAGGGCAGCGTGCCCGTCAGCTTGAGTCCCATCATCACCATGCGAGCCACCCAGAAGAACAGGATGTCGTGGCCCGTCTCCAGCAGGGTGCCGGGGTAGAACACGTTCAGGTCCTGCGTCTTAACGGGACACACAGGAAACAACACCGTATATGGCCATGTGCTGCGGGCGCCGCCTCCTCATAGGGAGGTGTAGTCTGACGTCACTGGTTGTTCCACCCGTATCAGGGATTCATCATTGGGAAAATGGATTATCGGCTATTGTAACAATTCTGCTGCATGGAAATTGAAAAGCTTTCCATTTTTGCACAAAATGGGTTCCCTTCTATCACTAACATTATTGTTTAAGCATTTTTGGTTGAAATAAAATTGTGATTTTTTTTTAATGATTAATTGCGAATATTTTCATGTTGAGCTATAGATTGTGGATGAATAAGCACAGAAAGGTACACTATGCAAATGTTAATGCTTTATTTGTTTTAAACGAGACTATTTAGAAATGGGCAATGGGGAAATACATTGCGTTGGACAGAGGGTGGAACACGAAAAACGGCAATGACGTAACCACTACACCTCCCTTTTGCAACGTGCTAGTGAAAAGTGGATGTTCTCAGTTGAAATAATGATCACTGAACTTGTAACAAAGATCCAGTGTTTCCTTTGGCTTGGCTGTGCTATGATGATCACACGGCAGACGTCACACTCGTCGACTCAAAGCAGGGTTTATTTATACAATGCCGGTGAAAGTATCACAATGTTGAGCATAGCCAACATTCCACAACTAAAACTAAGGCATGGATATTCTGGAGCCGTCTCATCTCGCACTAATGAGCTGCTTCAACAGAGAGGACAGAGCCCTCGGCGTGGCGTCTTACCTCGTTGGGCCATCCGAAGATGGAGAAGGGGAAGATACCAGACGAGAACCATGTGTCCAGAACATCCTCGTCTGAAGCAGAGGAGCAAATGATCATGACAACTACAAGTTCATATGCATCAACATAATGACATAACCTTTAAAAAGAACTGCCAAGTGAAAAGGCTGCTGGGCCTCACCCTGTCTGAGGGAGATCTGGTCAGCGGACACATTGAAGCGCTTGGCTGCCTTCGCTCGGGCCTCCTCCTCCGTCCTCCCACTCACCCAGTAATGACCGTCCATGTCCTGCAGGACAACAGATGACACACAGTAAGTAAAACAATTTATAAAAAAAGGAAACTGCAGAACAAGCAGACATTTTCTTGAGAAGTGAAAGCCTCCGGTCTCTGGCGATCGAGGCAGACGTGCCCCCTCACCTCTCCCGGTTTCACAGACGGGTCATCGACGGACACAAAGTAAGCGGGGATCCTGTGACCCCACCACAGCTGGCGAGAGATGCACCAGTCCCTGAGAGGCGAGAGCAGGAGGAGGAAAAGGGATGAGTTTTCAACTTAACCATCAAAGATTTGGCATAAAAAAAATGATAATAACTAAACAGGAAATTTTTAAATTTTAAATCTAGAAGAAGCCGGTCCGGTCACCTGATGTTGTCCAGCCAGTTGAACCAGGTCTTGAGGTGGTGTTCTGGGATGATTCTGAGCTTCCCCTCCCTGACAGAGTCAGCAGCCTGCTTGGCCATGTCGGCACAGTTCACGTACCACTGAGGCTTCAGCAGGGGCTCCACCACGTCCTTAGAGCGACTGTCGGGGCACACGGACACGGGTCAGACAAGGACCTCATGGAAGACAACATCTTCAGACAACTAGTGCACCATCACACACACACGTTCAGTATACATGTCACATTCCATTGAGCCGAACCTTAAAATGGCCTATTTTAGAGCGAGGAGTGGCCAAAATGTGTCCTCACTTTCCCCAAAAGTCCTAATTTATTTTCTCTCAAACTGGTCCACAGTGGAATGATAAAAGTACACACACTCGCACACACACACAAACACACACCTGCAGACTGGCACCACCATGGGATTGTCTTTGATCTCTATAAACTGGCCTCTGGCCTTCAGAGCCTGCAGCACGGCCTTCCTGGCGTCAAAACGCTTCATACCCTGAGAGCGAGAGAGTGAGAGAGCGAGAGAGAGAGAGGAAAATGAGTCATGAGTTTTTACCAAACAGATAATAAGCAAAAACAGACATAGAGTCACTTGAGTCACATTTAGAATGATTTAATAGTTAAGGACTCTTACGCATTGTGGTAGACATCCGTCTCTCCTCCAATACTCTTTCCCACAGCCTCTCCCTTTGTGTCCACCTCGAATATCCATTTACCCTATCCCATCTTCCTGTCTCACCCCTCCTTCCCTCACCTTTCTCCAGCCCCACGGCCCCCATGTCTCATCCTCCTATCCTCCCTCTCACCCCACCCCTTTTATCAGGTATAAAGAGCGACGTAAAATGTTATTCTGGGAGCCACTTCCAGGGTCCCAGGCCAGGCCAGGACTTCCGGTCGAGTCTTCTGAAGCCAATCTCCTGTGTTTAACCTAATCAATTTGTAACAACCAACTATTGACCAGCGAATGAATTCCTCCGGCGTCCATGACAGCATCAAAGGCAAGTATTCCAGCACTTGAAAAATGTAATCCAAATGTTCGTCTGGATAACAGTGCGCCACACGGCAGCCTAAAAGAGTCTGCCGCCTTGACCAAAAAGTGTCCAACATGACAACAATGCCACCAACATTCTGGTGAAGGATAATCTCTCTAACCTTAGTGTGTAACAAATATATTTTTCCTGTTCAGTCTTGGGACAGTGCAAATTAAGCGACATACAAATTCCCTGTTAGTATAACCCAGAAGTTGTTGAAATGGTCCAACATTTCAACGGAGAGGTCTGGGGGCTGACATCTTGATTAGAGTCGCATTTGATTCATCATGACTGTGCTCAGTAAACAGAAAGACTCTGTCTCCCTCCGAAGAAGTTGGACCATTTCAACAACTTCGGGGTTAAGTGTTTGACAAATAAGTGGCCCGGATTTTATGTTTATGTTAGAAAATGCTTCCGAGTAAGTAAAATAAAATGACATGACATGACGACGCCCGGGAGCTCTACAGTTAATTTCAGTCGGTGTTGCCCGGCTGTTATATGAAGCAAGCTAAGCGTAGTGGTACTTATACCACCAGGGCTACATCTGCTCCTCCCTCCCCATCAACATGGACCCCCTGCAATTTGCATAGCGCCCCAACAGGTCCACGGAGGACGCCATAGCCCATGTGCTGCACACAGCAGCATCACACCTGGACAAGAGGCAGGGGAACTATGTGAGAATGCTATTCATCGACTACAGCTCGGCATTCAATACCATAGTCCCCTCCATACTCATAGCCAAGCTCAGGGACCTGGGCTTGAACTATGACCTCTGCCAGTGGGTCTTGGACTTCCTGACTGGCAGACCCCAGGTGGTGAGAGCAGGCAACTGCACCTCCTCATCCATCACCCTCAACATAGGGGCCCCCCAGGGCTGTGTTCTGAGTCCCCTCCTCTACTCCCTGTACACACACGACTGTGTGGCTCAGCGGAGTAGCAATACAATCATCAAATTTGCTGACGACACAGTGGTGGTGGGCCTGATCTCTGCCAACGACGAGAGGGCCTACCTGGAAGAGGTCAAGGTCCTGGCGGGATGGTGCCAGGAAAACAGCCTCTCCCTGAACGTCAGCAAAACAAAGGAGATGATTGTGGACTTCAGGAGGTCGGGGGTCAAGGACTACAGCCCCCTCAGCATCGACGGGGCACCGGTTGAGAGAGTCAACAGCTTTAAGTACCTCGGAGCCTACATATCCGAGGACTTGACATGGACCACACACATTGACAGTGTTGTGAAGAAGGCACGGCAACGCCTCTACTTCCTCAGGCGCCTAAGGAAGTTCCAAGTCAGTCAGAAGATCCTTAAGAACTTCTACTCATGTACAATAGAGAGCATCTTGACTGGCAACATCACCTCCTGGTTTGGGAATAGCACTGCACAAGACCGAAGCAGACTACAAAGAGTGACACGTTCAGCCGAACGCACAATTGGAGGGGGGCTCCCCACCCTCCAGAACATTTACAACAAGCGTTGCAAGGGCAAGGCTAAGAGAATCATTAAAGACTCCAGTCACCCGAACAACTGCCTCTTTGAACTGCTGCGGTCAGGCAAGCGATACCGGAGTCTCAAGGCGAGCACAGAAAGACTCAGAAGAAGCTTCTATCCCCAGGCCATCAGGCTGCTAAACGAACAATGAACACTACACAACAACCACCACCAAACGCACATAGCACACACATCCACACGCACACACTCACTTTAAACAAACACACTGTAGCACCCACTCCACACACTTTATAGCACACACCCACTTTAAACAAACACACTGTAGCACCCACTCCCCACACTTTATATTTATTGATGAAGGATTGCACTACAACTCGTACACCTTACTGTAAATTGTACCTAAATTGTACCTCATCCCATTTCTGCTTTGCACTATATAGTACTGTACATTAGTACACTGCATAGTATTGTATATTATATGGTAACTCAGAACATTGTACATATGTCTATACCGAACACTGTGACCTCATTTTCTTCTTCTAAATTACATGCTATACTATGTTATTTGATACTATCTTGTCTAGCACAGTCTCTGGAGCGTAACAGTAAGAAGCATTTTGTATGAAAGTATTCTGTACTTCTGTATGACAACTATTAAAGAAACTTGAAACTTGAAACTTGAACCAGCGATATCCATCCCTGCTGTAGACCTGTGTGGAGGGGAAAGAGACGTACCAGGAAGGGAGCAGGGACGTTGATCAGAAGACCGTTCTCATCCAGGATGTTGATGAAGGCCAAGTTGTGTCTCACTCCGACATCGTAGTCATTATGGTCGTGGGCTGGGGTGATCTTCACAGCACCTGGGGAGATGGGAAGAGGTGTAGATGAGGAAAAGAGGCATGTTGTAGGATCTAGGATTGACCCTGAATACTTCAATCAATCCCTGCTATGGTAATCAATGCCAAAATCACTATTTGAATGAATCCTTTTCTTCTCCTGCAAGTTCTTCAATGGATCCATTAAAAAGAAAAGTGCCTACATCAGCATAAGAAACTAGTTATAAAAATAATAATCCAACATTCATTCTTCTCAGACAAGGAAATGTACCTAGTCGTGAGAACCTTTAGAAAACCTACCCCATAGTTCTCATTTACATGCCACATTCAAACTTTGAATGCAGGATGAAGCTTTGATTCTTTGCTGATAATTACTACTGGAGCTTTGAAGCCCATAAGATAGTAATTGGAACAGTCCTAACAGGATGTCAATTTATAATAATAATAAATCAAATTTATATAGCGCCTTTCATAGAACCCAAGGTCGCTTCACAATCAGGACAAAAAATAGGGCTAGGGAAGTAGGGGGGGAAAAGGGGGATGAGGGAAGGTAAGGGATAATGGACCTAATCTAATCTAAACTAACTGATGGGGAAAAGCCTTGGTGAAGAGGTGTGTTTTAAGAGCAGTTTTGAAGGTGTCCAGGGTTGGGGCGTTGCGGATTTCGGGGGGGAGAGAGTTCCAGAGCGTAGGGGACGCCACGCTGAAGGCTCTGTCCCCAAAAGTCCGTAACCTGGTGCGAGGGATGGAGGGGAGACCCAGATCGGAGGATCGTAGGTTCCGGGATGGAGTGTGCTGGTGGAGGAGATCAGACAGCGGTATCGAGGGGCGAGGGCATGGAGGGACTTGTAGGTGAGGAGCAGGAGTTTGAAGGTGATGCGGAACTTGACTGGAAGCCGGTGGAGGTGGATGAGGGTGGGGGTGATGTGCTGCCAGGGCTTGGTGTGAGTGAGAACCCTGGCAGCTGAGTTCTGAACATACTGGAGCCTGTCCAGGGCTTTGCTGGGTACCCCGAACAGGACTCCATTACAGTAGTCCAACCGGGAGGTGATAAATGAGTGGATCAGGGTCTCAGCCACAGAGTCTGAGAGTGAGGGTCGGAGACGGGAGATGTTTTTGAGGTGATAGAAGGCAGACTTGGTGACGGATTTGATGTGAGAGTGAAATGAAAGTGTGGAGTCAAGGGTGACGCCCAGGTTACGGACTTCGAGAGACGGGGAGATGGAACAGCCGTCAACGTGGAGGAGGAGATCTCCAACCTTCCGGAGCAGTGCTTGGGGACCACAACCATGAGCTCTGTCTTTTTGCTGTCGAGTTTCAGTAATTTGGTTGACATCCAGGTTTTTATGGCGTGGAGGCAGTTGACTACAGACTGTGGGGGGAGCTGGGAGGATGGTGAGGTGCTGAGATAGAGCCGAGTATCATCATTTATGCATAAACTCGTGCACTGTGGTATCTGCAACCACCTGTCTGAACAGGCTGACTGAACATATCTGAAATCTACTTTGTACAGACAGGGTCTGGACCCCATTGACTTTGCAGTAGTTTGTGGCTAACTAGCTGGAGCCAATATGAAGAACAGCATGGATCTAACTAGCTGGAGCCAATATGAAGAACAGCATGGATCTAACTAGCTGGAGCCAATATGAAGAACAGCATGGATCGCGCTGAGAAAGACTCTACTGATCGACAACAGCATTTTTTTATTGGATCTGGGGGTCATATTGATACCATCAGTAGGATATCAGAAAGAGACAACACATTGTATGTCATCATGTACAGTGTCCTTTAGTGGTGGGGGAAAATATCGATACAGTATAGTATTGTGATACTTTGCGTGGTGATACTGCATCGATAAAAAGAAAATGCATGTATTTATTTTGTTGTATAAGGAAGTTGCATTGTTCATTTCAATACCTGTAATAGTACAGTAGTCCACACACACTCAGTTAAGTTGGAATATGACTGTAATACAAACAGTTGAGTTTGTCAGGTACATGCAACACAGATTACAGTGTTTACATCCGTCTGCTTGAGAAAATACCATTTGCTGCAATAAAAATTATTGCAGTGAGATGAACAGACTGAAAACCTTATTTTATTAGATAAAACATGTTGACAAAGTTTTACTTTGCAGTTGAAAAAGGTAATAAATCGCAATATAAATATCGCAATACTCAGCATATCACAATATACTTTGAATCGCAATACTATCGTATCGTGACTTAAGTATCGTGATGATATCGTATCATGAGGCCTCTGGTGATTCCCACCCTAGTGTCCTTTGAGTTTGACTAAAAAACCCCTGTTCATATTATCATGTCATATGAATTAGAATACAGCTATCTGTTACATAAGTCCTATCCACCTTGTATTTATCCAGCTGTAGTATTGTTTATAGTGGTACAGTCTTCCCCACTGGTACAGTCTTTATTGTTTATAGTGGTACAGTCTTCCCCACTGGTACAGTCTTTATTGTTTATAGTGGTACAGTCTTCCCCACTGGTACAGTCTTCCACTTCTTAGGTTATTGATGGTGGCTGGTCGGGGTGCGTTGGATACACTTTGTCAGCAGTGGAAAAGAGTTATAATGTCAAGACAGATTGACATTAACTAAATGCAAATATAAACTTGAATTTGGCACCACACTGCCTTGCTCATTATTAGCCAACTTAGATAGCACGAGGCTTTACTTAGCCATATGCCAACAATAGCTAACCAATAACCCTACTAGCCATGTTGACGTCCTAGTGTTCAACTCTGCCTTGAGAGGAGAGCGGGTGCACTCGTTTATTATTCCCAGGTTGCCAGGCAGTTTGCAAAGGTCTTGAATCACCAAAAGCAGGGTTCCTCCACTTGGGGTCATGAAAATATACACAGCACATTTGATGGCAATCTGGCCATTACTTCTTTGAGATCTTCCGGGGACAGATACTGTATGAACACGAGCCAGAACACAACCTCTCAAAACACACCGACATGCAATATAAATATGACAAACTCCTACTATGACTCCAGGTGACCAGGTTCTCGTCGGGGCCCCAGGGTTTGGAACACCCTGCCTGAAAGACTTCAAAGGAATTCTCATTCCATGAACTACTGTGTGAATGGTGTCAATAAAACAAAAATAGGCCTTTTTATAACATATTCCTTCCGTTTGGTTCTTCTTGACGAGTGTTTGTTTCTATGCCTATTTCTCCCTCGTTATTGTGATGTTACCTTTGTTTTTATCTTGGGGTTTTATTGCCGTCTTTTTTAAGACTTTACCCCCCCACCCAATATGAAAGCTCATTGTTACCCGTTCCAAACTGCATGTCCACAAAGTCATCGAAGACGACGGGCATCTTGCGGTCAGAGAAGGGGTGCAGCACCGTCTTGCCCTTCAGGTGTTGGTAGCGGGGGTCCTGCGGGTGCACGGCCACAGCGGTGTCTCCCAGCATGGTCTCAATACGGGTGGTGGCCACGACCACCTCCTCGTCTGGGACACACGGACGGAGACACAGAGAAAAGTATTGATCGTTGCTGTTGGGCCTACAGTATGTCAAACCCGTTTGTCCAAGGGAAGCCACAGATGCGATTGGAGGATTAACAAAAGAGGGCGGGTTGGAGATACATCCCACACACCTGTAAGACAGTATGGCACGAACACTGCTGCCAGGGTTTGGGGTTCGATTCCCACTGGGGCCACCCATGCTAAACTAACTGTATACATTTGTGGTATGCGAGTGCTTTGGCTAAATGTGTCTGAGAAATCACATTATGTAAATGGTAGATATACATTTTTTTTAAAGAACAATCCTCATTTAGAATAGTCTTTTTTCACACACCTGATCCATCTATTTTGTAGGAGAAAGAGACCAGCACTCCAAACTCAACTTTCTCCTTGTAGCCAGGCACAGGTAGCAGAGTCCTGCCAGTCAGCTCCTTCTTATCCACCTACAACACAACCAGCACCCTGCTTTAGTCAACACACCACAGCCTGCTCAGCACCCACCCACATGGGAGAACTTAAGTGTCAGAGAGCCACACACACACACACACACACACACACACACACACACACACACACACACACACACACACACACACACACACACACACACACACACACACACACACACACACACACACACACACACACACACACACACACACACACACACACACACACACACACACACACACACACACCTCAATGTCAGAGATGGCCGAATTGAGGGTGCAGGACCAGTTGACCAGCCTCTTGCTCCTGTAGATCACACCCTCCTCATGCAGGCGGATGAAGGCCTCCTGGACTGCATAGGAAAGTTTCTAGACAGAGAGAGAAACGTAATAGCAGTGCGAGAGTGTGTAATATTGCCATAGGCTTGGTTCAAAGAACACAGTTTCCCATCCTTACAGGGTCCATGGTGAAGCAGGCTCTGTCCCAGTCCAGAGAGGAACCAAGCTTCTTCAGCTGATGGTAGATACGGTCTCCCTTCCTGGAACACAAACCAGCATAAAGTCATTGTGTTTTCAACCCATATAGCGCTTTTATCTAAAGCGTTTTACACTGTATGCCTCACATTCACACACCGACGGTGGAGGCAAGCATGCAAGGTGGCAACCTCCTCATCAGGAGCAGCTGGGGTTAGGTGCCTTGCTCAAGGACACGCCCGGGAGGAGTCAGAATCAATTACCTTCTGATTACCAGACAACCACTCTACCTTTGTCTCCTCCTTAAGATTCTTCATAAGCCATCATCCGTCCACCCACCCACCCACCCATCCCACCCATCCCTCCCTCCCTCCCTCCCTCCCTCCCTCCATCCATCCATCCATCCATCCCTCCCTCCCTCCCTCCCCCACCTCCTTCACTCACTCATTCTTCCACTTCCAGATCTCCTGGATGAACTTCTCTCTGCCCAGGTCATGGCGGCTCATGCCCCTCTCTCTCATCAGCTTCTTCTCCACCACCACCTGGGTGGCGATGCCAGCGTGATCACAGCCCGGGTTCCACAGGGTGGTCTCACCTCGCATCCTGTGCCTGGATGGACAACAGTGAAACAACATGACCAGATGAGGAACCACAAGAGTTGGTCAAGAGTTGGTTTTTAACAGCCAATGTGTCTGGTGGTTTCATGTGAATGTGAGATGGACACACCCTCCCAAAGGGTTAATGACGTTCATCAACCACTCCCGTCAAATCCTGAAAATGGACATACCGTTATATGGTTCTTCGTCTGAAAAATTCAATGAATAAAACGTGTTTTATACTTCACATGGTCTGTGCAGTTACACAGCATCAACAGAGGCCTTGCACAGAATGGCTCCCTGTAACCATTGGTAACCAGTTAAGAAAATGCCTAATTTCTGTGCAGTGGTAGAGTAGGTAAAACACTGGACAAGCATGTTATTACTGTTCTACTGTGACTTGTTTACAAGATCCAGTAATAAGACACCAAATTAGTATGGTTTTGTTGATATATTTCTCAAATTATATCAACACACAGCAACCATTGCCATGTACAAAACAATGGCTGCTATCGTTACAGGGTCTGAGCGCAGGGCACCTCCAAGATCCTGTGACAATGACAACAGGGTACCACACACACAGATCATCCCATTGCAATGATTGGCATCGCTATGGTGACAGATTGTGCCCTCTGTTCTCCGAGCAGCTATGAGCACAATAACTATGAAGCGACCCGACGGAGACCATGCACACAGACCGCACCGTGAAGAGGGCACAAACCACAAGAAGTACCAAACACATTTCAGGATCAGAGGGGTGGACTGAGATCCTACACTGCCAAATCTCAGTGAAAAAGATTAAGATATTATGATGAGAATCTTTTTAATGTAATCGTGAAAAGACGGCTACCATCTGGTCAGGGAATCCTGGATGGCGTTGGTGAGGGCGTGGCCCAGGTGAAGAGATCCAGTCACATTGGGCGGAGGTATACACATCATGAAGACACCACGAGGGTTTGGCTCGCTGATACTTGTCCTCTGTAGCGTGTGGGGAGGAGAGGCACGTTAGAGCAGCCATACTGATGGCACTGTACATTTACAATCCACATCGTTTCTGTCATGCTCCAACTTCCAACGTCTGATTACGATTATTTTCAACTTAAGACCCTATTTTTTACCATCTTTTTTTTTTATCCACTTTTTTTTTAATCCTTCTTTTCTATTTTTCTCCCATCCCAATTTCGTATCGCCAATTCTCCCCTTCAATTCTCCCCTCCCCTGTCTTGAACGTTGCTAGACTATGCCTCCCACTGGTCGGCTGTAGTGAGGATAGAAGCCTTGCATAACGTGTCCCCTACGGTACACAAGGAGGCAGCCTGTCGCATCTTTTCACCAAACAGCGCGGACTCTGTGGCGAGGAGTAACGTGTGGGAGGCTCACGCTGCCCCCGATACTTCCTGTCTCTGCTGTGCAGGCGTCACCCAACCGACCTGTAGGAGTCGCTGTCCACAACGTCCAATCCCCACCAATCGACTTTCCACCCGCTACCTCTGCCAATTGAGATAGTATGACGACTGGCCCAAGCCGCAGGCAACGCTGACTAGGGGAGTCGAGACCGGAGTCTCTTGCATTGGTGACGAGCGCAATCTCCGCTACGCCACCCAGCCGCACCCTATTTTTTACCATCTTGATAATTTCATATCATCTTTTATCATAACGATCAATGTACGACCACAGTCTCGTCAATTGGACCACCACAATGTCTTAGAACTCTTTGGAGGGTCAAAAGTAATGCTGTGGAGGGCTGCATTTGACCAGCCCTGGTTTAGTGAGTCCAACGGGACACCAACACAACAGATTAAGAATGTTAGCAAAAAAATACAAAATGTCATTTTAGAGTTTGAGTCATATTTGGAGGATTTATTCATATTTGTAGTCATTTATTTGTACTATTGCACACGTGACCCATTGTACTGCCAACTTGAGCATCCATCAGTCATCCTATTGACAAGACTTTGGTTGGAATAGACTGGTATGAGAGAAACGAGGTCTAGGTTGAGAACAACAGCAGGATGCCTCACCCCGTACTCTGGCTTAAAGTAGCCCTGCTTCTCCCACCACGGGTACCAGACTGCCTCCACATACTGGGGGCTGTAGGAGTCAGGGAGGGGGCTAACCACGTCTGTACACACAAGGGATGGACAGATACATAAACATGTAATTATGACGCAGTTCTCTCACATTGGTAGGGCTGTCTTAAATACTTCGAAGCTCCGTTCGATGGGCATGGGATTCGAATGGGAAAATAAAATTTGAATATATTAAAATAATAATAATAATTAATTTTATTTTTTTTGTGCAAAATCAACTCTGCCTCTCTTTGTTAACACATTGACCGCCGGGGGTTGTGCCCATCTCATACCCCTCTCTGCCACCGTTAAAAGCCTATGGAGATGTTTACCTTCTTTGCAGGGCTATAACTTTTTTAATTGTATTGCTATATTGACATTACTATGGCCCATTCAACATCGATTATCCATCGTTCAGGATGTGGGAACGTTATACTTTTTCATTCATACATTGTTGTGTTAATACCTTCGAGAATATAAGTATGTTTTTAATCTTTTCTGCTGTAATTCCAAAAACGCTAGTTATAGGCCCTGACGCATTATGATAGATTATCGATTGGCGTTTCTTTCCTATACACGCTATATTAAAAAATCCAAATGTATATGATCGGTATACATTATGCTTCATCATGCGTGGAGGAAAGGGGGGGGGGGTCGTTTATAATTCCTTGATCATCAGTAACGTAATATCATCTGATATTGATCAGATGGTTTGCAAACAAGGAAATGCACAATCAGGTTGAAAATAACATTAGCGTCCTCTTACCGTGCGCCAATGATACTGGAGGAGAAAGATCCCAATTATTCGACGCCGATCGCCTAGATCCATTTCCGGTTTGTATGGCGCAATAAACACCAAAATCATATCGATTATTAAGTTTAGAAAGCGATCCATATGTACTATAGTGTCTGTCAGGAGTCCCGTAGCGAGATGCGACTGCCGCCGATGACAACATCCGGTTTTGGCGAGAGTGTAACTCGCCCAACCATCCACCAGGCGGCAGTATTGAGCCGTTGCAGTCCCATCTAGGGTCCCACTAGGGCAGGGGTGGCCAACCCGCGGCTCGCGAGCCGCATGCGGCTCTTTGCCCGTCAATGTGCGGCTCTTCCACCCATAAAAAAAAATTAAAAAAAATTAAAAATAAATATTTTTTCTTTTTTTACTTTTTTTTTTGTCACTCATTCCATAAGGACGTAGAATAAACATTTACAATTTTTTTTTTAAATGGTCCATTTGCATGTTCTTGGTATCTGAATCTAGGGACATAATGGATCAGTGTCAGAAATAGTGTGTCTGTTACTAGGCTTGAGTAAATTGTAATGAACCAAAGGAGAATATCAATTCTATTTAAAAAAAAAATTATCTTTGACTGTAAATAACACCATGCTAAAATTGACCAGACCTGAAAAATCTAAGCAAATGAATAAAGGGAAGATGATTAAACAGAAGGTTTTGTAGATACAGTACTGAATTCTGCCATCTTTTTTATAATGTACATTTCTCCACCATTTTTCATCATATTGCAACACCGTTTTTTGCAAGACGTTCACAGAAAGGTAGAGAAACTAACTGCGTTCTGTTTTATGGCAATAACGTTCAGGTTTGTGGGAGATAATCCCAAAAAATAAGAGAAATTAAAAAGTAAATCCAGAAGTCAGATGATTGACAGGGGCTGGTGTGAGCTGGGTAGGGTAGTTTTTCGAAATTTGAAAGCCCTGAGTCTCTTCCTTCAAAAGACTACACTCACTTTTGGCTGTGCCACTTCCTCCTGTCAATATGCGCCGGTTTCCGACTCAATGCCCTGAGATTTCTATAATCTTATATTTCACTAATAACAGTTCAAATAATTGGTAAACAAACATAATGCTGAAAATATACACTTTTACTGTATATCTCGGGCTTAAGAGGTTAACCCTGTGAGGCCCAAATTAAAAAGAAATGAGCAACTTCAGAGGCCAGAGGGTGGGACATATAAACACATTTACTATCAAATAGCATTGTGAGGCTGAACAACAGGACCAATTGACTATACATGTGCTTAAAGGGGAACTATCTTATAAATGGCTTTTTTCAGTGTTTACCATTGTTTCTTAGCTATGTGGACTTATATTAATAGGATATATGTCTCTAATTCTCATATTGGCGAATTCTTCCAATTCTCCTCTCACAATATTCACCCTCACTGAACTGAGTCATCTGAAAATGTGCATATCTGTGATGTCAGAGATTTCTCAGCTGCATAATAATGTGGCAGTTGATGTGGCAGTTGGCACCAGGCCACACAGTGGTTGGAGCCCAGCCTCAAAACGGCTTAAGATCTTAAGGTAGAAAAATGCGGTTTTTAGTACTTGATTAGAAATACAAAACAATGCATTTTTTTTGAAAAAAACCTAGGTGTTCCATAGACTCACAGGAATTGTGTAAAAGTGCCCAAATAGTGAAAGAAATAGTAAAATAGTTCCCCTTTAACATTTTTTAAATAATTTTTTTTTTAAATGGCTAAAAGTGATTTTGTAATTTTGCAACCGTGGGTCTCACAGGGTACTTTTAACCCTGTGAGGCCCAAATAAAAAAGACATTAGCAACTTCAGAGGCCAGAGGGTGAGACCTATAAACACATGAAGGGTGCCGTGACTGAAAAAAAAGGTTGAGAAACGCTGGTATATGGTGTGGCTCTTTGTGGTACCACAGTCATTTTTTTGTGGCTCTTAGTCTCTGACTGGTTGGCCACCCCTGCACTAGGGCATCAGGGGTTGGGTGGATGAATTATGAATGCCATGGCGAAATTTTTTTATATTGATCTCAAAAACGCTGTACAGCGATGTTGGCGGTCAACGCATGGCGGGCAATAACGCTAAAAAGCGATTTTGGCGACCAATGTGTTAACTACAACAAGAAATGCTGTTTGTTATTTAAGATGAGGTCGGACTCGGCACTGACAGATTTGTGTTCATTGTGCTGCTTTTATAAAGCCTCAAATGACTGCTTACAATATTTCATGAAAGCAAAGTGTTTTGTTTGTCTAAGATTTAAAAAGGTTTAAACTTTACAGCACTGACAAAGTTGAACAAAATGCTGTACAAGTCCCGCAACATAATATATATATTTCTTTTTATCAAATAAAATAAATATATTTTTTTTTATCTCGAAGCTTCGAATTAAAATCTAATCTTGGCCCGATGCTTCGAATGCCAAAAAAGAATTCGAAGGTCAGCCCTACACATTGGAAAGTAGCAGAAACAACACTCCTGACACACACGCTGAGAAGAAGAAGGAGTAGAAGCACCTTTCTTGTGGCCGGGCGGTGTGGGGGTGTCGTATGAGATCACACCCAACTCCTTCTTCTCAGGTTTGGCTTTTTTCTGGATGGAAAGAAAATGGAAAACATAAGTTTAGCCTGCTCAGGTTGGGATTGTTTTCTACCATGTTCCCAACCTGAGCATGACATAAGAGCAAAATGGCCACTGTGTGAATATGGTCAATAGATAGACAAACAAGACTATAATATAAAAAGAATAAAAAGCTGCCAATAGATCAATGTCTACCTCTGTCTGTGGCTGTTGCTTCTTCTTCTCCTCCATCTCCTTCTTCTTCTGGAACTTCTCGAGCTTCTCCCTGTTCTTTGCCTCCTTCTTCAGCTGCGCTTCTGTCTTTGGTGGACCTGAGAGCGGGACACATGTCCAGAGATCACGGTTCGATGGTGGACCTGAGAGCAGGACACATGTCCAGAGATCACGGTTCGATGGTGGACCTGAGAGCAGGACACATGTCCAGAGATCACGGTTCGATGGTGGACCTGAGAGCAGGACACATGTCCAGAGATCACGGTTCGATGGTGGACCTGAGAGCAGGACACATGTCCAGAGATCACGGTTCGATGGTGGACCTGAGAGCAGGACACATGTCCAGAGATCACGGTTCGATGGTGGACCTGAGAGCGGGACACATGTCCAGAGATCACGGTTCGATGGTGGACCTGAAAGCAGGACACATGTCCAGAGATCACGGTTCGATGGTGGACCTGAGAGCGGGACACATGTCCAGAGATCACGGTTCGATGGTGGACCTGAGAGCAGGACACATGTCCAGAGATCACGGTTCGATGGTGGACCTGAGAGCAGGACACATGTCCAGAGATCACGGTTCGATGGTGGACCTGAGAGCAGGACACATGTCCAGAGATCACGGTTCGATGGTGGACCTGAGAGCAGGACACATGTCCAGAGATCACGGTTCGATCCGCAAGACCAGCGTGAAGAGCGCTGGGTGGGAGAAGTGAATGAATAACGCTTTGCCCTCCCTCCTCAACACCCGCCTTCACAATTGCCTTTGAGCAAGGCACTTAAAAAACCCCAACTGCTCCAGTGGACCTTCAAGTGAATGTGTACTGTAGGCTAAATATTTAGTAGCAAACATTCACTGACATTAGCTTAGATAAGCATTATGTTATCTACTTCTAGAATATAGCAATGCTCGTGTGTCTTGCTGGTAAATGTAGCTTGGTTTGTCTAACACATTTGTATCCCATTTAATTCCATGAATGGAATGAATTCTTGTCATGGCTTTACAGGCTCAGAACTAGCTAGCTTGCTGGACTAGCTGTTTCAGCATGTGATGTCAGTGAAATCATCAGCTGTGATTGGACAGACAGAAATATGGACAGGGCCTTTGGGAGACAGGGCTGTACAGTGCGACGAGGGCATCGCATATTGCTCCAGAATTTTGCCTGTGCTAAAACGCTCACACATGCATACGGGTACTTGAGAGGTGGAGCTGTCCGTGCTGAAGAAGAGCAGAGCTCATCATAGTGGAGAAAACGAAACGTTAGAAAAAAGCATGCATTCTGAAAGAATTGATGCAAGCCAATATTGCCCCTATAATCGAACACATTAGTGCTCTGACCCAGAATTGGGCCAAAATGAATATGTCCCTCCTGGGAAAGATAAACCTAGTGAAAATGATACTAGCTCCCAAATTAAATTATATCCTATATATGTTGCCGCTGACTCTCCCGACACAGTTACTCAGACAGTATGACAAAGTCATTAATGTATATCTGTGGGGGGGCAAAAGGCCGCTATTTGGACGGGCCAAAATGTATGCAGCAAAGGAAAATGGCGGTTTATCCCTGCCTAAACTAGACTGGTATCACTATGCATTCTCGCTCTCCCAGCTCTCCAAACTGAATCACTTGTCTGAGGAGGCACCTGCTTGGGTCAAGATGGAGGAGGAAATGATATATCCCTCATCTCTGGAATCCTTCCTGACACAATCAGACAGACCTATACCTCTTAAAAACCCTTTGATGGCATTTATCAGGGAAACGTGGAATCAATCGCACAAAATGACTGGTGATAGCCCATACTTAACTACGAGAGCCTCTATATGGTATAATAAGAAACTAAAGATTGGGAAGAAATCAGTCATATGGGACGATTGGGTTAAAAGGGGGATACATGTACTAGGTGATATAGCCGGGGAGGATGGGGTTTTGCCTTTTGAGGATATTAAGGAGGATTTTGATATAGATAATAAAAACTTTTATAAATTCCTACCGATTAGACATTGTATATCGTCATCAATAGGAGGACCAAAGTGCGGCCCAATTACTGCAATTCAAGAAATATTCTATAAAGGATGGCGCAGGAAAGGCGGTGCGTCAAGATTTTATGATGTTATAAGAGAATACAATGCACCCAAATTGGCGGGTTTGAGATTGAGCTGGGAGAACGATGTACATGAGGAGATTACTGAGGAAATGTGGGAGAAACTGGTATCCAAATGGAGTAAATTCTCTAGGGAGGCGCAATCACAACTTATTTTTTACAAAGTACTGAACAGAAGCTATTGGACGCCTAGTAAACTGGCCAGACTGAAATTAAGGGACAGTGACATCTGCTGGAGATGTGAGAAGGAGACAGGCACTTTACTGCACATGTTGTACGAATGTGAGAAGGTCCGGAAAATGTGGGATCAAATTGTGATATTCCTAAGTAAGGTCCTGAATGTGAAGATAAATAACGCCCCAATGGCATGTGTTTTGGGTATAGTACCAAAAGGGATTAAACTGCCTAAATACCGGGGAATGTGGTATAGAATGGCCATGATATCAGGATGTAGAATTGCATTACGACATTGGAAATCACCTGTTGATATTACTTTTAAAGAATGGATGGAACTAATGTTTCGGACAGCATCATATGAAAGGGTGACATATAGAGTCGCAGGGAGAGAGGATATTTTCGCTGAGATATGGGACAGTTTTCTACACCTGACTGAACGATCTGAGGACAAATGAGTAAGATGGGATTACAATATTATCAAGGATGAATATGAAAAAGGGGATTTGATCTGATGGTACTTGTGCTCTATAATATATTATGTATATATGTACATATATTTTATGTCCGGATGGTGTGTCTATGGAACGGTCACTGTCTCTATCACACTCACATGTGCGCAGATATAGCCACATACAAGTATCTAGGATACACATATTCATATGTGTACATAATAGGTTTACACGCACTCATATACACAAGGATAAGGTATACACGTCAGGGGCACACATACATGCACATACTCATATATAGGAAATAGACATACATACACCTACATATACACATAGTTGAGATATAGGCTTTCACTGACACATAGGGGGATACACAAGTATATAGGAGACACACACATGCGTAGCTGAAACGTAAAAAAAAAAAAAAAAAAAAAAAGATGCAGCACATACCTGCTCGCAGGTAGATCGGTCTACATGTAACGTATGACGTATATATATATATATATATATCAGGGATGTATATGCACAATGTATAGTATGTTTTTTTTTTGTAAGTGCTTCTTTAATTTCCATGTCAGTTATTAGTGTATTTGTATGAGTCTCTTGCATGTTTTGTATGTTGTCACAAAAAATGAAAAAGGCGAATCTTGGATGTTGCATATTATGCTGTGAAAAGGTACTCTGTAAATAATGTAAAGATTTGTGCAAAAATATCAATTAAAAAAAAAAAAAAAAAAAAAAAAGCATGCATAGCGCGACCTGTGTAACATTAAGTTACACTACTATCGTTAGATAGCACGACCCGTGTAATGTTAAGTAACTTGTGTTCCGCGGGGAAAGACCGCTCATCACTGCATCTAACTTGATTTAATCCAAATATCCATTCAGAAACTTTGTATTATGAAATAATTCTGGGATGTCTGTCTGACTATTTCCCTATGCCTTGTTTGGTGAGAGTTCAGCTAACACTGTTGACACGCCCACTACGCAAAGCGTGTGCTCTCACACACACACACACACACACTCCGGTCATGCGTCCACTCAACTCATGGAAAATACAGCATCAGGCTATTGTTCTAAAAGTATATCTACTAATAAAATGGAGTATTGAAGGCGGCTGAGTGGCGCAGTGGGCAAGGCGCTCACCACTAACGCAGGAGATACTGGTATCGAGCCCAGCTCTCGGCGTTGCTACCGGCTTGGCCGGCCGTCATACTAACACAATTGGCAGTGTTAGAGGGTGGGAAAGCCGGTGGGTGGGGATCGGACGTTGTGGACAGCGACTCCTACAGGTCGGTTGGGTGACGCCGGTGCGGCGGAAACAGGAAGTATCGGGGCAGCGTGAGCCTCCCACACGTTACTCCTCGCCACTGAGAGTTTGAGCTGTCTGGTGAAAAGATGCGACAGGCTGCCTCCTTGTGTACCGGTGCAAGGCTTCTATCCTCACTACAGCCGACCAGTGGGAGGCATAGTCTAGCAACGTTTAAGACAGGGGAGGGAAGAATTGGAATCACGAAATTGGGATGGGAGAATAGAAAAATAAGGAGAAAAAGTGTATAAAAAAAAAGTATTGAACCGTTTTTAACAGCCGAGTATTGGGTGGGACATTCTGATTTAAGAACTTTCTAAATAAAATAGAAAGTCCCAAAATAGTTAATTTATCTGACTGCTTGTATTAATTGATCAAAAAGTAGCCATGTGCACTGTGCAGTAATAGTTATATAAAAGAATAATAAAGCAATGTCGATTCTGTTCTTAATAAAAAAAAATTAAAAAAATGCTAAATAATCAAGAAGAACCGATAAGAGTATCAATAAAGTACCGAACCGTTAAGCAGTATCGATAAGAGTAGTAGTATCGATAAAAGATACCCATCCTTAATGAACACTGTTATCAATGAAAGAAGAAATGTTTGCAGCTGTGGTAATACTTCAGTTGGTTCATTATAAAAGATACAAACCTGAAAACAAAAGCACTTAAATGTTAAATAAAAGGACCACAGTTATGAGGCAGGAGGAACATATTTTTTTGCACTATAATGGTAAAGAATTTGTGAAAAAAAAAGAAAGAAAAAAAGTGCCCCTAAAAAAGATTCTGTGCCCCTACATTTTTCATTTAGGGGCACCTGTGCCCCTAGTGAAAAAGCTTAGCGTACAGCCCTGGGAGAGCCTTACCGTTGGCAGCGGCACCAGTGGCATCAGCAGCAGCACCAGTGGCAGCACCAGTGGCATCAGCAGCAGCACCAGTGGCAGCACCAGTGGCACTTGAAGCATTAGCAGCTGTGTTGGTCTTGGGTATGATGGGCACCATCTTCTCACACAGTGTGATCTTTCCCAGGACCTGGAGAAACTGGGGCTGGTTGATGCAGGTTACAAACCACCTGGTGACATTAGGCAACACCTCTCTGTCTGATGGCTCCAGGGCCTAACAAACAAGAAGATCAAAACACAGGGTTGACTGATTGACTACAGGGTCGAGTATTAACCCACCTTTCACTTAAAAAGGGGAATGGAATGAATGTGTGTGAACATACAACACCCCCCTCTAACGCTAAAAGTCAGAGAGAGACCCCTTGAATTTGTGATGTCACCTGGATGTAAAATCTAGGGCTGCTATATACAGTAGACACTAGACAGTGAATTGTGCACTGATTTTGTGGGCTTGCTGCGGTAGTCTGTTAACGGTGTTACTCTGTGTTCAGGCATCCACCGAGTACATTGCTTCCCCACCGCCACCCCTGTATGTTTTTTTTTTGTTCATCAAATAATTACTCACAGGTTCCCAGCCCACTAGGAAAATCTACCTTTTTCCTCAAGTTACATGCAAAACATACATTTGTTGTTATAGCACCACCATCTGGCCAAATGGCACCACATTCAACACTGCACTCCCCATGGGTCCCAAACAATACAGGGCTGTACAGTGCGATGAGGACATAGGATATTGAGCCTAAATATGGCCCGTGCGAGTGAAAAATAATATTTGGGGGCAACCTTGCGAGTAGTGATTTTCAACCCTTTCATTCGCATTTCACTCCTAAATTAATCCATACAAATAATTTTGCTCTGCAAGAAGAATGGAGCAGATATCAGTCCATCTTATGACAACCACGTCCGATGTGGAGAGATGATAGGAGACCATAGCCGATTAAATTAAGTCGGATCTGGCTAGCAGTGATGATTGACTGGGACACGGACGGACACTTCTAACAAATGTCAGCCATGCATTAGATGAGTAGCCCACTATTAGGACGTTTTTCAATACTTAAATACTGTCTACTTAAATTTCCCTCCGGGGATCAATAAAGTATCAACCTATCTATCTAATAACGAGACAATATGCAAATAAGATAATCGTCACGGTTCCCCGTATGAAAGTGGCTTGCAACTTACTGCTGGTAAAATCACTGTTTATTTCTAGTTTTGCATAGTATTACATTCCTCTTCTATAAACAAGTCCTACCGTAAGATAGACCCCTATCGTCTCCCAGATGGTAAATCACCCTTTTGGATTGGACTCAATGAAAGTGAATGAGAGAACGGATTTCTGACTCCACATTTTACTTCTCACTGATGTAACCGGGGTCTACCAGAGTTCATTCTGGAACCTTGGTGCCACGGCGAATATGTGTTATACTGTACACACGCTGGATCAATACAATTATAGATTTTTTTCGAATGGTGATCAGGAATTGGAATATACCATTTGGATACCATCTGATGTCAGGTAAGGAATCTATGTTATCAGTATTAGGATAATCAGTATTAGGATAATCAGACTCGTTTTCACGGATATATAAGCGTTTCCCCTATATGTGATATTGCTGTTTCACTGTAAAAGCCATCAGGAAATAAGAGCAGCGATTATCAGCGCGCGGCACGAGCGTGCGTGCGCACACATATACTATCGATCATCTAGCGTTTATTTGAAAACGATTCATAAATAGGCAGACAAATGACAACGTTCTGGAATATTCCAGTAAAAGACGATTATCATCATAGGGTTGTTTTTTCCGCGAAAACGAGTGATTTTCAAAATGCTATCAAACGGAAATGAAGCGATAAAAAAACAATCTGCCTTGACAATGTTGACTGGAAAATGAGTCTTTGATAAGCGACGGGCAGATTAGACACATAGCCATAATTTAAAACATAGATTAGGCGATATTAAGTTAACATTGGAGTGGGTTTGGGCATCAAGGGGGTAAAAAGGAAAACATGGCGTGGCATCCAAAGTGTTAAGGTACTGAGCGTGTTATGAATATTTAGACAACATTATAAACGTCATGTGACTGAGAAAGAAGGCTCTAAACGACATGACATGGTTACACAACGATAGCGGCGGATTTGGCAATATTTCTGATTTAAACCCAATGCTAATAAGGAACCTGCTAATGTTAATTAGGCAATCTGTAAACATTGTATGATGAAGGAAGCACGCGAGTGAGGCTGCTGGGCTCCACAGCTGGAGACAAGCTCACAGGACA
Organism: Notolepis coatsorum; assembly: GCF_963971535.1. Classification (NCBI taxonomy): domain Eukaryota; kingdom Metazoa; phylum Chordata; class Actinopteri; order Aulopiformes; family Paralepididae; genus Notolepis; species Notolepis coatsorum. Next base: position 91,218,911 of record NC_140183.1, read on the forward strand.
GAACAAGCCAGTGACTGTGTGTTTGCGTGATGCACTAAAGCTCTAGGCTGCAGCTACATACAACATTTATGGAAGGTATTATTGTCCGTTGATTTATTTTTTTATATTAGAACATAGCGTTAACGTCAACTCCATCTGTCCAACAAATGGATACTCATTGAAAATGTATTAAAAGCAGACGTAGACGGACAGACACAGCAGATCGATATAGCTGCATAACGTTAAAGCTCAACGTAAGCGATCTACAGATACTGAGCATCCTCTTGTCAAATGTCCTGCGTCACCGGTAACACCCAAATTAAGTTTAAATTCTAGTTCAGACATGTTAGCAATAGTGGAATATAAAGCTAATTTGGGTGACTAAAGCCAGCTGGTGACATTAGTAAAAGAAAAAAAAATAGAACTCACTCATTTACAGTAGGAGGGGGGGGGGGGGATCAGGTTGATTGATTGACAGTGAGGTTGCATAATATCATCCTAACACTCACAGTAGCTGAGAAGATACTTGCAGTTTCAAGGATGGAGAAAATCTGCAGATAAGCAACAACCAAAGAAACACAGCAAAGCCGGAAGGAAATCTGACTTACATATTTGAAGGGCAGGAAGACAGCTGCTGCTACTGCCATGTCAGCCAGCGTGATGCTCTCTCCCACCAGGAAGGTTCTAGGTTCCAGTGTGTGGTTTAGAACCTTTAGAACACGGATCAGCTCTGCCCGGGAACTATGCTGGAGTTGAGAAAGCAGAACAAATCGTCAGTCGTCTAGAATCAAACTTCACTACTTCACTAAGCACACTGGGTTGAGAAAACATTGCACGGACGCGAGTGTGTGTTTGGTCTCCCTGCTCACCTTCTTCTCCACCCCCATCACTCCGAGCAGTGGGAAGACAACAGCACAGGACGCGGGGACGAGCTCATTGTTGGCATAGCTCACCCACTGCCACACTTGGCTCTGCTGCTTGGCGTCCAGGCCAGCCCTCTCTCCCTGAGAGGCCAAGTACCAGGCCACAGCACTGGTCCCACTGAGGACAGAGTCACCTCCTCCATCACCCAGCACCAGGGTGGGCCGAGAGCGGGCATTGAGGGACTCCGGGGGCTCCTCTGTGACGGTGCGAGGGCGTGAGGAGGAGGGACAGAACTCTGCAGCTATGAGAGCCAGAAGGCTCCTGAAGTCGTCAGGGTGTTGGGACACGTAGAGAGAGGCCATCCCTGGTAGGGGGCAGATGATGGGTGGGCGTGTGGGGCATGGTGTTACAAGAAACAAGTCTCACAGCAAACATCCCCAAAACAGTGCAGTGATTGATTGAATTGATTGAAAACTTTATTAACAGATTGCAGAATGGGCACAGTACAGTACAACTCAATACAGTCAATTGTTAAGGGGATGCAGACCAGAGAAAGACTTTCGTCTTGTTTACATCAGGGTCCCCCATTTTCAATTCATCATCAGTGCATGCATGCCTCAATAATAAGGGAGGCTATGTGGCTAAGTAAACAAACGTATTCCACCTGTCAACGTGGAGCAAGCTAACGAAAGCCATGCTAACCGGCGGCTAACTGGATTAACCGGTTAGCTAACCATCAAACTAGAACTTTGACTTCAGTGAGTGTGAATGAATGAATGAATGAAAACTTTATTTAACAGATTGCAGAATGGGTACAATACAGTACGGCTCAATACATACAATTGTTAAGGGGATGCAGACCTGAGAAAGACGTTTGTCTTGTTTCCATCAGGGTCCCCCATTTTCAATTCATATAGTGTGGCACTGTCTGGCAAGCTAACTGTTTAGTTGCAGCAGTAAGGTCGGGGCTGCTGCAGTTATTTAATAAAACAATTTAAAAGACACAATTTATCAAATCCATGATTTCTAACTGAAACTAAAGAAGTTGTCCATAGTACCTTTGAATGCAAACAGAGGCGTCAGTAGCACACAAATGAGAGCCACACATGAGCTCTCCCTGCTGACTGATGCAATGGTGGACGACTTCCGGGTTGTACAGCAAAGAGTCTATAATATGAAGATGCAGCGCACTCACTCATTGAACTATGTGGGGTGTTGCCGCGCCCTAGTGGGCGTGAACAAAACTGTTTCGGATCATCTAATGCCATTACCAGATTGATTGATTGATTGAGTGATTGATTGATTGATTGATTGATTGATTGATTGATTGATTGATTGATTGATTGATTGATTGATTGATTGATTGATTGAAAACTTTAATTAACAGATTGCAGAATGGGTACAGTACAGTACAACTCAATACATACAATTGTTAAGGGGATGCAGACCAGAGAAAGACGTTTGTCTTGTTTACATCAGGGTCCCCCATTTTCAATTCATAATGACAACATACACAGATATATATCATGACATTTATGACATACAGTACTGTTACATTTGTGACATACAAGATATGCAAATATACAGTACTGTTAAACACTAGAGATTCTAACAGAAAATATATACATACGAGGGGGAGGAAACTGTACATTAGGAGGGGGGATTTGGACATTTACGGTGGCCAGTTTCGAATTGCAGCCTGCCATAGGTGCTCTTTGAGGGCGATTTTGAAGGTGGTATAGGGATTCACATTATTTTACGGCTGTGGGTAGGGCGTTCCACATTGTTGTGGCATAATTGCGAAACGTGTTTAGTCCCTTGTTTGAGACTAATCTGGGTTGATTGACTTGTTCGTTGGTTTACTTTTTTGATTACATTGGTTGCCATTTTGTCACAGGAAATATTTGCCTCAAGGATGGAGCCCAGGTAGGTAATTTCATCTTACCTTGTGACAATATTGTCACCCACTGTAACAGAGAAGCCGTTGGTCTTGCTGAGTTTGTTATTTGATCCAAAGAGAATGGACTGCAACTCGAAACTGGCCCCTGTAAATGTCCGAACACAAGCCCCTCCAATGTACAGTAAATTACCAAGTATGGTCTTGTCAATATTCCAATGTACAGTTTTATTTGTACAGTTGTACAGTGTCCCCCACCCACCCCTCCTACCCAACCTCCCCCCCCCCACTCCTACCCAACCACCTCCAATGTACAGTCCCCCCCACCCCCATCCCCCCCCCCCCCCCCCACCCCCACCTACCCAATCCAATGTACAGTTTCTACGTCAAATGTATATACTCTTCTTTCTGGACTCTTTTTGTATCACAAACAGTACTGTATTTGCAAATCTAGTATGTCATAAATGTATAGATGTAGCAGTACTGTCTATCTGTATGTCATGTATGTCATATATGTTACGATGAATTGAAAATGGGGGACCCTGATGTAAACAAGACGAAAGTCTTTCTCTGGTCTGCATCCCCTTAACAATTGTATGTATTGAGCTGTACTGTACTGTACCCATTCTGCAATCTGTTAATAAAGTTTTCAATCAATCAATCAATCAACTCTGTTTTACCCAGGTGTAATGATAGTTTGTTATCAGCGAGCCAGGTGCAGATTCCCTCCGAGTTCAGAGCTGAGGGCTTTTTCAACCTGCAACTTGTCCCTCTCAGAGACCAGCAGGGCTGAGTCGTCCGCAAACAGGAAGTTGCAGTCACAAGCTGTTGACATGTCATTTGCATAAATTAGGAACAGTAACGGTCCTAGTATGCTTCCTTGTGGAACACCACAGCTCACTGTGAGGGGGGGGGATAGTGCATCGTTTACCTCCACCATCTGCTCTCTCCCCTCCAGGTAGGATTGCATCCAGCTCACTGATGAACTATCAAAACCAATTGCTTTTAGCTTGTCAATCAGAATGGAGTGATTGACAGTGTCGAAAGCCTTTTGGAGGTCCAGCATGACCATGCCGCAGTATTTGCCCGCGTCCACCTCTTGTTTGATGTGGCCGTGTTAACAGAACTCAGCTATAGGGCGACAATAATGTGGTCAAGAGGCATGGTTTCTATCTTGAGCCTGAACTGGCGTGACTTGTCTTTATTCACATGGTAAGCAGCAGTAACACAAGTCTTCTCTCTCTGAGAGACATTGGGGGAGAGAACGAAATGGGTGTATACCTTTGCTTTTAAAGTTGCCATAAGGTAGAGTACCTGGGTGGCTCCGCCTAGAGCGCCCTCCAGTGGGAACAGATATATATGCAACTAGGCAATCACAGGTGGAGACAATTATATATGCAGGTAAACAGTTACTAGTGTAAACAGCCATATGTACAGTTAGACAGTTACTAACAATCCTACACAGAGCCTCTGATCTCAACAGGCCGTTCAAATAGAGAAGGCATGTGTCAGTGGAGTGGGATGTTCTGAAGCCAGATTGGAATTCGTAGATTCGCTTTTTTTTCCGCGAGGTACTTTCCGACCTGTTCGTAGACTATTTTTTCCATGACTTTCGAGATGGAGGTAAGAATGGAAACAGGGCGGTAGTTGCCTGGGTCTAATTTGCTGCCTTTTTTGTGCAAGGGGGTCACTCTCGCAATTTTGAAGTCTTTGCGGACGTATCCCTGTTTTATGGAGAGGTTTATTATGTGGGTGATGGCGGCCCTGTTGCTGAGTCTGAGTTATTTGGAGGGGATATTGTCATGGCCAGTGGCCTTGTTAGGTTGAAGGGCACTCAGTTTTTTGAGTACCTCATCTGTTGTTACCATTTTGAGTTTGAAGTTGTCTTTGCGGACCCCTAGGACCTTCTAGCCTCACAGCTAGAAGGTTGTGGGTTCGATTCCCGCTTGGGGACCAGGTTGCCATGTTGCCAGTTACTCAGGTGGGGTATCTCCCGGGCCTTTCTGTGCGGAGTTTGCATGTTCTCCCCGTGCTCGCAAGGGTTTCCCCTCCCGATAACATAAACCCAATGGAAAAACATGCACAACAGATCGCTAACGCTGTGGCGTCCCTGCCGAAGACGGACAGGAGCACTTGGATTGGTCCCCGGGCGCGGCGCTCGCTGCAGCCCTCATCTGCTCCCGGCCCTTGGGGGGGAAGGACGACGGGATGGGAGGTGCAGAGAACATTTCATCAGCAATGTGTGTGTGTGTGTGTGTGTGTGTGTGTGTGTGTGTGTGTGTGTGTGTGTGTGTGTGTGTGTGTGTGTGTGTGTGTGTGTGTGTGTGTGTGTGTGTGTGTGTGTGTGTGTGTGTGTGTGTGTTCCTGTGGGTCACCCATCGCATGTGTGCGTGTGTGTGTGTGTGTGTGTGTGTGTGTGTGTGTGTGTGTGTGTGTGTGTGTGTGTGTGTGTGTGTGTGTGTGTGTGTGTGTGTGTGTGTGTTAATCTGATGACAAATAAATACTTATACTATACTTATACTTGGTGGTGGTGGTGGTGGTAGTAATAATAGAAGTAGTGGTGCTAGTAGTAGTACTGCTGGTGGTAGTAGTAGTGCTGGTGGTGGTAGTAGTAATAGTACTAGTGGTGCTGGTATAGTAGTACTAGTGGTGGTAGTAGTAGTAGTAATAGTAGTAGTAGTGGTGGTGGTGGTGGTAGTAGTAATAGTAGTAGTAGTTGTGCTGGTAGTAGTAGTAGTAGTAGTAGTAGTAGTAGTAGTAGTAGTAGTAGTAGTAGTAGTAGTAGTAGTAGTAGTAGTAGTAGTAGTAGTAGTAGTAATAGTAGTAGTAGTAGTAGTAGTAGTAGTAGTAGTAGTAGTAGTAGTAGTAGTAGTAGTAGTAGTAGTAGTAGTAGTAGTAGTAGTAGTAGTAGTTGTAGTAGTTGTGCTGGTAGTAGTAGTAGTAGTAGTAGCAGTAGTAGTAGTAGTAGTAGTAGTAGTAGTAGTAGTAGTAGTAGTAGTAGTAGTAGTAGTAGTAGTAGTAGTAGTAGTAGTAGTAGTAGTAGTAGTAGTTGTAGTAGTTGTGCTGGTAGTAGTAGTAGTAGTAGTAGTAGTAGTAGTAGTAGTAGTAGTAGTAGTAGTAGTAGTAGTAGTAGTAGTAGTAGTAGTAGTAATAATAATAATAATAATCTTAAATGTATATAGCGCCTTTCAGGAGACCCAAGGCGCTTAACAGCTAAGGGAGGGGGACAGGGAACAACGTAACAACAAAATATGAATCAAAAGGAAAGAAAGAAAGAAAGAAAACGAAAAAAGGGGAAATCAGGCAGAGTCATTTACAAATTTGGTGAAAAGGTGGGTTTTGAGTTGGGATTTGAAAGAGTGCAGGGATGTAGCACTACAGATGTTTGGAGGGAGTGAGTTCCAGAGGGTGGGTGCGGCCACAGAGAAGGCTCTGGGACCAACAGTCCGCATGTTGGTGGTGGGGATGGAGAGGAGACCGGAGTCAGAGGACCGCAGCCTCCGGGCGGGATGTAGGGATGGAGGAGGTCCGCTAGGTACCGGCGGGGTAGTAGTAGTAGTAGTAGTAATTGTTACTGATGATGATGATGATGATGATGATTTTTTATTATTAGACTATTAGCTGAAGGACACTCTTTATCTCTTTAACTAAACATGTGTAATGTAGATGAGAAACAAAACATGTCTGGTCAGAAAGGTACGATAAATCAGCATTCTCTTTTAATCAAACATACAGAAGCAACATTACAAACACACAAAGTGTTGTGTTAACATTCAATTACTACCAAAAGCCTCAGAATTAAGAACATTGCAATTAAGCACATTTTTAAAAACACAATTCTGTGTTAATTGTCAAATATATTACTTATTGCGAGCCAATGTATCATATAGATGTGTAGGACTACTTGTTTAAGAAACTAATTTGATGGCAAAATGTCAAAGCAAAGTGTTATCCAATAAAAAAGAAAATGAGTAAAACGATAGCATTCCAGTGTTTTTTTCATACAGACAAATGACTGTAGAAATACTATTGTGAATCACTACTATATAAATAACCATATACATTGTATTTCTATCGTGAAACCAGAGGAATAGCCGACTACAGTGATTCATCATACATTTCTATAATATTCAATTATAGAAATACTTCTGCATCACTAAAGTAATTATGTAGTAAATCTATATTGTATATGAAAGAAAACACCAGAACACTATAAATCGCTACAGTATTTCTGTGGTAAATCTCTATAGTGTGTATGACAAAAAAGCACAGGAATGCTATAGGTTTTACTATAGTTCACCCTAAGCAGTAGGGTGTCATACAACATACAGTTGCATACAAACAACTGAGGCATCATACCTATAGGCCTATATCGTCTACCAAATCATACTTCTATTCTTCATACTCTTTGGCTGGACAGTATACTGTATCAAACACGTTTGCTACTAATGGCCAATATCTTCTGGATGCCTCATTCCTTTTCAGTCTGACTCCTGGCCAAAGGCCTCCTTCACTGCAGCAATGACCGTTTCCACAGTTCCCATTACCAAACCCCCGCACGCCTTCACCACGTTCCCCACACTGCCCCCCCCCCTCCACGCCAGCTTCCCCACACCTCCACCCACAGCTTTTGCTTGACCCCCCATCTCTGATACCACTGCCCCCATATATCCCTCACTGTGCTCCCATAGCCGATCCCCGAACAGGCGCATCACCCACCAGGCATTGTCCACCGTCCCACCAAATAGCCCCACTGTGTCACCGGCGAGGGTCCCTACACCCGTGACCCCGGTGTAGCAGCTGGTGTACAGGGCTCCCAACATGGAGGAGGCACAATGGTACACGGCAGAGAAGCAGGTCTCCCCCAGGCCCAGTAGCAGGCGTGTGGCTGAGCCCACCCCGGAGCCCAGGTCAGAGGCCACGAGGTGGAAGAGAGATAAGGTGTCTCCAGGCAGCGCAGAGAGAACTCCGAGGTCCTCCTGAAGAACATAGGTCACCTGAATCAAGATGGAGGACAAAAGGGTTTGATTCCAGTCAAATGGCAGATGATAGAGAATCCTAACTAGTTCAAGTTCAAGTTTTGTTTTATTTATCACATATAAGGTACATGTACATTACAGTGAAATGCTTGGTTCTGTATGAGCCCCCTGAGATTGTGCTTCAGACAGTAAAAAAAAGTAAAAAGAATAAAGACCAAACACTATACAAAATATACAATAGACAAAACTAAGTACAGAATGCAAACAAGAATGTGTAAATTAGGTAGAGATGGAGTGCAAATCTTTTAGTAATAATAGATAAAATATGGTGTAGCGTTAAAAGATATGGTGTAGTGTTACTAGCAAGTACATTTTGTTCCAAAATGAAATAACCACCATTGAAAACAACATATACTCCTACTAAATGGTTACAGGAATAAGTAAATCTCACTCTTGACGTTATTTTCAATCTGAAGACTTTTGCTCTTAACCCTTTCACTACCACACTACAGACGGTTAACCTTTCACTACCACACTTACATCTGTAGTGTGGTAGTGAGAGGGTTAACCCTTTGCCGTGTGGCAGGGAAAGGGTTAACCTTCTGTATTGTCACAGTGAAAGGGTTAACCCTTTGGTAGTGTGGCAGTGAAAGGGTTAAAGTGGTCACACGACTCGCTGTACCTGTCCAGGTAGTTGTGTGATGGTGGAGAACACGGGCCGGAGGGGAGCAGTAAGGAGGGAGACGGTGGAGGAGATGATGTAGAGCCAAGTGCTGCCGCTCTGTGTCTCTGCTTCGCCGTCCGTCTTGGCTCCGTCTGAAGAGCCCACCGCGTCCTCGCCCTGCTCCTCCCCGTCACTCTGCTCCGTCACTTCCCCCGGTAAGGCTTCTTCTGTGAGCTCACCTGCAGCTTCCTCTGGTTGAGCATCAAGACTAGCCACCTGTTCTATGGTAACTGGTGACTCTACACTTTCTCCAACATCCTCATCCGATTCGTCATCATCGGCATCCGAACCCAGCTTCGCTTTGATTCCAGGCAAAGCTTTGCCGAGAAGACCCACTATGCTTCCTTTAGTCTGCCCATCTGTTGCCCCACATCCGCCAGAGAACAGTTCTGTCACTCCAAGTGTCTCCTCTAGCTCCTTCACTCCCACCACACTCTCCCCTCCATCTGTCTCTCTAACAAACCCCACACTGAAGCCCTCCTCCCCCTCCGATGCAGCACAGCACACTGCAAACCACAACAGCCCAGCCTGGCATTCTTCTTCACCTCCATCCGTCGCGGGCCCTGCTCCTGCTCCTGTCCCAGTCAGGATATAGAGATCGCCCCCACACTGGGGACTGATGGTGGACTGGACCAGTGCTGTGACCAAGGAGTCCCATGGCTTGAGAGAGGAGCCTGCAGGAGAGGCGAGGCCGGGTGCTCCTCGTAGTAGAGCTGGGGTCAACACATGAACGTCATCTTCATTCTCTGTCTGGGAGAAGAAAAGATTCAATTAACCACAAGATGTCATTTGAAAGTGTAACACAATTGTCAGCCATTCAGAATCGCAGCCACAATAGCCATAGTTTGTAAGATCTGGGCTGCCCTGCAGTCTGACATGGTGTGGTCTGCTGGTGAGGTGGTCAGTGATCCGGCCCACCAGGCTGCATGTTACAGCCGCAGCACTGTGAGCTTCTTCACTGGCCACAAAGGCTGGGTGGTGTTTAGCCCCTTTCGTGACTGTGATGCACGCCTTGCTTTGAATACAGCAGTCACTTGCTCCACATTACTAGCCATGGGAATGTTCACCATGAAGCACTGGTTATTTACGAACGGTCCGTTCTAAATGTATCACAGAGAAATTTCAAAGGTACTCACAGTTGCACGAGGGTTTCACACACAAAAGCGGGGTGGTTTGAAAGCTCGGCGTTGCTAATAAACATTTTAAATAATTTTTATAAACAAGTAAAAATGGCTTACTCTTTTTCTTCCGCATTTTGACATGCCGGAGTGCTGTGATTGCATTAAAATGTTTATTAGCAACACAGAGCTTTAAAACCACCCCGCTTTTGTGTGTGAAACCCTCGTGCAACTGTGAGTACCTTTGAAATTTCTCTGTGATACATTTAGAACGAACCGTTCGTAAATAACCAGTGCTTCATGGTGAACATTCCCATGGCTAGTAATGTGGAGCAAGTGACTGCTGTATTCAAAGCAAGGCGTGCATCACAGTCACGAAAGGGGCTAGGTATTAAAGGTGCTGGAGAAATCCAAGAACATCAAGTCAAGTCAAGTCAAGAGTTTTATTTGTCACGGCATACAAGTATACAATGAAATGCGGGGGGGTCTTGCCCGCAACGATTGTGCATAATACAATAATACAATAGTAAGAATCCAATAGGATGCGAACGACATTTGTGCAATAATACAAGTAATCAAATATATCGGTATATGTACATGAGTTTTTACAAGAGCATGGTAAGACATGCTAGGTCCTGTGGTAGTGCAATACACTGTTAGCTACGGATGAGGCACTGGGTCTTTATGTACACTGCTATACAATGCTATATTATACAATCTCAAGTTATACTATACTATTTTTTAAAGTGACCTTTCATTTTGTAAAGTGACCATAAGTGTGAGCATGTGCAGCATGAGTGTGTGTGTTCATGTTAAAGTGGCTGCTAGTGTGTGAGTGTGTACAGTGTGTGTGTTGTGTGTGTGTGCTCATGTGTGCTTGTGTGTTGAGAGTTCAGTGTTCAAGGCTCTGATGGCCTGGGGGAAGAAGCTGAGCCGAAGTCTGTCTGTCCTAGTTGCTGGTGTTCGCAGGCGTTTGCCTGACCGCAGCAGCTTGAACAGGCTGTTGTTGGGGTGGTGAGGGTCTTTCATTATTCTGCAGGCTCTGGATTTGCACCTCTTAATAATAAATAATAATGGATTGGATTTATATAGCGCTCTTCTCTGACTCAGAGCGCTTCACAGGGTCCATTATTCGTTCATACACTGTCATACCGGTGGTGGTAAGCTACAATTGCAGCCAGAGCTGCCCTGAGGCAGACTCACGGAAGCGTGGCGAATAATCATCGCCTACGGCCCCTCCGACCACCACCAACATTCATTCACATGCATACACACTCATACGAGGCAAGTAGGTTAAGTGTCTTGCCCAAGGACACAACGGCAATGGGATGGACATGGGCTTGAGCGGGATTCGAACCACCAACCCTTCGATCATTGGACGCCCCGCTCTACCCCTGAGCCATAGCCGCCCCACGATATATATATATAACCTCTTGTTATATAGGACCTGCAGGGGTGGTAGTGCAATACCCGTAGTACGCTCGGCTGAGCGTACCACTCTCTGTGGGCCTTCTTGTCCTGTGCCGTGCTGTTTCCATACCAGGCAGTGATGTTTCCAGTCAGGATGCTCTCTGCAGCTCCGGAGTAGAAGGACTGGAGTATCTTCCCCGATACTCTGAACTTCCTTAACTGTCTCAGGTGGTAGAGGCGCTGCTTCGCCTTTTTTACTACTGAGTCTATGTGTGTTGTCCATGTCAGATCCTCTGAGATGTGGACCCCCAGGTACTTGAAGGTACCCTGTCCACGGTAGCCCCGTTTATCCTCAGTGGTGTGTGTGTCCCCTGCTGTTTTCTCCTAAAATCCACGATCAGCTCCTTGGTTTTACCAATGTTCAGGAGCAGGCTGTTGTCCTGGTACCAGCGTTCCAGTACATCAACCTCCTCCCGGTAGGCCTTCTTGTCGTTGTCAGAGATCAGCCCCACCACCACTGTGTCGTCCGCAAACTTCACTATGGAGTTGGAGCTGAACTTGGCCACACAGTCATGTGTGTATAGTGAATACAGCAGGGGGCTCAGAACACAGCCCTGGGTGTGATGGTGTTGGAGGTCTGACCCCCCACCCTGACCGCCTGGGGCCTTTCACTCATAAAGTCCAGTATCCAGGGCGCTCAGAGCGGAGCTCAGACCCAGCTCGATCAGCTTGTCCACCAGTCTGGTGGGGACTATGGGGTTGAACGCTGAGCTGTAGTCAATGAACAACAGTCTCACATAGCCCTCCTTCTGGCGGTCTAGGTGAGAGAGGGTGCTGTGCAGTACTTGGGAGACCGCATCATCAGTGGACCTGTTTGTCCTGTATGCAAATTGCATAGGGTCCATATCACTGGGGAGGGAGGCACAAATGTGATCCTTAACCAGCCTCTCAAAACATGTCATGGCCACAGAGGTGAGTGCCACCGGTCTGTAGTCATTGAGACCTGTTGGGGAGGATTTCTTTGGTACCGGGATAATGGTAGACATCTTGAAGCAGGCAGGTACCACGGATTCAGCCAGGGATAGATTAAAATGGTGGTGAACACAGGGGCTAGCTGGTTAGCACAGGACTTAAGTATACGTCCTGTTATCCCATCTGGGCCAGCAGCCTTCCTGGTGTTCACCCGCATAAATACTCTTCTCACACTGTGTTCCGTCAATGAGAGAGCGTCCCCGCCCCCCCCGCGGATGCCCCCCCCCCCCCCCCCCGTGTCCTCCGCACTTGATTGATTGATTGAAAACTTTATTAACAGATTGCAGAATGGGTACAGTACAGCTCAATACATACAATTGTTAAGGGGATGCAGACCAGAGAAAGACTTTCGTCTTGTTTACATCAGGGTTCCCCATTTTCAGGGGTTGGGTAGGAGGGGGAGGGGTTGGGTAGGAGGGGTGGGTGGGTGGGGGACACTGTACAACTGTACACTGATGTTTGCGTGGTATGCAAACTGCAGAGGGGCCAGGGAGTCTCTCACCAGGGGCTTGAGGTGCTGCAGGACCAAGTAAGTCCCCATGAAACGGCTAGCAGAATGCAATTTGATTCCACATTATCTATGCATTTCCTGTAAAAACAGGATGCTAGCGAAGGACTTGTCATGGATATTGATTGGCATTTACAGAAGCCTGCTGGTGCTGATGGGGGTGGGGGGGGGGAGGAGGGGCTCCTCTGGTCACATCTGTTGAAAAACATTCAACTAATTCAACTAATTTGCACGCTCTAGGGGGGCCCTCGTGCCCCCCCCCCCCCCATGTACAAATAAATATAGCCAACGTCTAATCTGTACAATGTGCAATACTCCATACTGAGTCCTAGTCTACCCTGGTATACTATAAACAGATTATGTGGATCACTAACCTCACTGTATACAATAACCCATTGTGCCCTTTAGAATAATCACATCCTTGTGCCGTTTGGCTCTTTGGATCTACAAGATCCACGGTTATGCAACTCAAAGACCATGGTTCTGTGTTTAGGGACCACAGTATGCAGAAATATGCAAAAGATATAGTACTGTAATTGTTCATCTTTGTACAAAACTGCTCTAAACTGCTTGACTCCATGAGACCAGCATGCTGTACATCTGACATGTTTGTAAAGGTGAGACTCTTGCGGTTCTAATTAATCCAATTTCATTCAAATATCTTTAGGTGAAAGTCAAGGGACCTCATTGTAGATGGACATACCGAACACCTTCATCTATTTCCGAGTAAGGTATGTAATGACTGGTATCTACAGCTTCCTCAAGATCTCTACTTTCAGGTGATACTTCTTCTTTAACATGGAGAGGCTGCTACAGCTTCTGAAAGACAGTAACACCTGCTGCTGAGTTATCAGCGATAACGGTTCAATCTCTACTGGCATTACGGTGATAATGCTAAAAACACAAGATGCAATAAACAGGCACTAAGCTATTGTTAAAAAGTGATCACACAGTTATTTATTTCTATTTGAAGCTATATATAGACCGACCGTTTTGGGCCATAAAGATACAAAAATAAAATGGTCCTGTTTTAATTTACTTCAATTGGTAAATAATTACTGATATAAAGAAGTTGAATATAACATGTCAAAGATTGAGCAGCCCGTTCCTGTAGTGTTTGTCTATTCAAGTCAGTGCTTGTCTGGTCATTTGACATCCATTGTCTGATGTTTTCGTTTTCCTAGCAGTAAATTTTGAAGTGCACAGCGTTTTCCTGTTTGACAGCAGTTTGTTGTTCCTGTGTATCACTGGCACCACAGGCCTACTCACATACTGTATCAAGCCCATTGTCTCGCCGACCTCTGAGCCTGGTTCAGCTGATCCACACCATTCCCCTGCATACATTACAGAGAGGCAAAATAAATGTGTCCTTACCAGCCGCTCTCTTCCCGCCTCTCCCCCGCGCTCTGCCCATCCATGGCTAAGATGGAAAGCAGCATAGGCAGCTGTGTCACAGGTCGGGTTGTAGAGCGTGGCAAACGTTTGTCCCCCGGGCAGCCTGTGACAGAGGGGGCGCAGAGGTGCCCCTGCAGAGGCTCCCTGAGGGGGCGTCTGTCTGTGGAAGCAGTGGCTGCAGAGGGAGAATCCTGGGTCTTCCTCGGCTGAAAGAAACAGGCCCTGGCTCAGCAGCAGGCCCAGCAGCCAGCCAGCCGCACTGACAGCTGCAGGACTCAGCATGGTGGTGGTGAGCTCAGCTACTGCCCCCCTCTCTGTCTGTCTCCCCCTCTCTCTCTCTCTCTCACACAGGGAGAGGCTGATAAATTATCCAGAGGTTTCCGTATTTGGATGGGGATAATGGAGGAGGGCCAGGCTGGCAGTCTCTGTCGATAGCTTATCTCTCTCAATCTCTTCTTGTTCTCTCCTCCAAACCGTCTCCACCACCCATGGCTGTGTTCTTTAAATGCCTACTGTACTGCGAGTGTGTTGCAGGCACGATCTTGCTTACTCTATCCTTTCCCCCTCCCTGACTACCTCGCCCCCTCTCCCTCCGTCTGTCCGTCCGTCCCTCCCTCTCTCTCATTCTCTCTCTGGCTGTCCTTTCACCTCACCCCTTTGCTCTCCCTCTTTCTAAGGTTATACCTTTAACCCTCTTAAGTACAGAAACAGAAACCACACCCAACATGAAGGACCAAATTACCTGTAAGTCTGCATTCCCAAACAATGCCTTGTATGCCTGGGTTAGTCATTTGATTGACAGGATAAGAGCTTGATCAAACGGGCTGCTTAGAAGTGCAGACTCCCCGCTGTGTCAAGTCAGGTTGCTACTTGGAAATTACCTTGAATGTAAAGATTGGCTTCAGAAATGCATCATCATTCGTTACACGATTTGCTGACCTCTGAGTGAGCCAACCTCATTATAATATAATCCTGAGAATGTCAAAGACAGGGACAAGGTTCAGTGTCTCACCCCCGGGTGCACTGTGTCTTGAAATAAAATGTCAACAAAAGTCACATTCCTGGCCTGAGGTTCCCAAAATGTTTTCTTAACTATTACAAAATTGCCTGTTGGAACATGGTTCTGGGACTGGCATGTCCTTCTTCAAATGGATAGAAAACAGAATAACTGGCATCCAAACCCATAGCCTTGTCTTGAAAGAGAATAGAATAAGTGAAACAATAAACTAAAGATCTTCGTTACCAATTTTTTTACCTGATGCGATACTCAGCAGGGCTGCTGTCGTGACATTTATGAGTTATTAACAGTATGAACTAAAGTGTACCCTTGGGCTCATGTTGAGAGTTGGTATGAGAATTCCCCCGTGGGGAGGGCAAACTGAACCAAGACGACCATAACGTGCGATAAACACAACAATGTGAGTGTTTTTGTAATCTCGCTTTACTCACAATAACATTCAAACAGAGTACTGCTGTTCATACTAATACACTCCCTTATGAGTCAGTCACACAGGCAGTATATGCATAGTGTAACGCGTACATGCCTGAATGAGTGGTGTTAAGCTCTGGTATGAGAGTCTTTGGGTGTGACGTTTTGGGCAGGGCAGTGAATGCAACGTCAAACTCAAAACTATTTGGTCACCACTCACCAGACAATGAAAAACCTGTGTTCTACTATATGAATGCATAATATAGCAAAGGAAAATAGCCTCTCAACAGTCTCTATGGCACGTTGTCAGCAAAACACAAAAGCGATATTTGACACCCCATTAGGCAGACTTGCAACAAGAAACCGCTTGTCAGGTGAAATGTTCAAGTTTTAATGTGATCCGATACGTCATTGGTGCAAAAGAAAATCAGCGTCATCAATAACTGGAGAAGGCCTGCATTTACAAGTAAGAAAAGATTTATGACAATAGCCAAATATTCCATGCCATCAATTAAACATGTCATACATGACTCCGCATAAGAGTAAAGCAATTGAGCCTTTTTCTAAAAGGAGCAGTTTGTAAGCTTTTAAACATTGAAATATCTCTAGAATGTTCTATGAATCTATAGGGATCAATAAACAAAGGTCCTCAGTGAAAAGTCGGTTGTCATATAACACTATAGGTTGGATATCAAGCATAATATAACGTGAACATAATGTTGTCATAATCTCTAGTACTATGACTCAGGGTTTGGGAACAAATCGCTTTCAATTAAAAATGGAAACAGAAACTGCTGTTTACTTGCCAATGTTTGAACATCAATTGTCATTAACAGGTCAACAGGTTGAAGAGACTTGATCCCAACCCTGCTACAAGTGCATACAGCAAACTGAAGCCTGCTCTACCCACTGTTGTGTAGCCAGACTGTGACAACCATCAGTAGGTAGCGAGAGACGACGGCGTCGCCGACAGCATGTTCCAACATCCACTGGAAATGGACCTTTACTTGTTCAAAGCTGACAAACTACATCTTTAAAAACGGATCATTTATTAGCATGGTTATAGTTGCACATCCCAAGGTTGTGGGGTGTTATTTTGGCAGTGATGTTGCAGTTACTCCACGGTCCACAGGGGGGAGCTTGGAGGTTGCAGAATATAAAAACATATATAACCACTTTCTTGTGTTTTTGCACACACACACACACACACACACACACACACACACACACACACACACACACACACACACACACACACACACACACACACACACACACACACACACACACACACACACACACACACACACACACACACACACACACACACACACACACACACACACACACACACACACACACACACACACACACACACACACACACACACACACACACACACACACACACACACACACACACACACACACACACGCACACACAGGCTCACTCATTGGGAATATCAATGACCAGTTCGGCCTCGTCTCCCTCCCCCCTGTCTTCGTCCCCCCTGTCGCTGTCACCGTCGCTGTCTCCCTCCTCCTCTGCGGTGTCTCCACTGAGCATCTGTCGGGGGACCCAGCTGAAGGGGCCACTGGCCGCAGGAGGGGCAGCTGGGGCTGATGGGTAATTAGCTGCCATTGGAGTCACCACCTGAGTACATGGCAGAAGAAGAAGAGAAAGAGGGAGGGGGGAGGAATGAGAGAGAGATGGTTGTTGTGGATGTGATGAGTATGGATGAGGGACTGTATAATAGATCTATTCTCTAATGCACTGAGGCATTAGGACATTATGGCTAAGTGGTACATCCTTTATACGATTCAAGATTCAAGAGATGTATTTGTCACATACATACACAAGACATGTAGTGAAATGAAGGTGGCCATGCCCGCCTCGATTGTGCAAAAATACATACCGTATAATAAAATAGAATAGATAATAAAATAGACATGATAAAAAGTAATAAGAATAAGATACAATGCTAAGCTTAAGAATTAAAGGTAATGAGTACTATACAATAATATACAAATATACAGTTGTGTTTTTTTAAAGTAACCTTTTTTGTAGTGTGTTTTGTGTGTGAGTGAGTGCAAGTGGTGTGTGTGTGTGTGTGTGTGTGTGTGTGTGTGTGTGTGTGTGTGTGTGTGTGTGTGTGTGTGTGTGTGTGTGTGTGTGTGTTCATGTGTGCTTGTGTGTGGAGAGATCAGTGTTCTGATGGTCTGGGGGAAGAAGCTGAGTCGGAGTCTCTCTGTTCTTGCGCTTGCCTTGAACAGGCTATTGTTGGGGTGGTGATTATTCATTATTCTGCAGGCTCTGGATTTGCACCTCATGTTGTATAAGTCCTGCAGGGGTGGTAGTGCAATACCCATAGCAGTTGCCAAACCAGGCAGTCATGTTCCCAGTCAGGATGCTCTCCACAGCCCCAGAGTAGAAGGACTGGAGTATCTTCCCTGATACTCTGAATTTCCTGAGTTATCTCAGCTGGTAGAGGCGCTGCTTCGCCTTTTTTAAACAGTGTCTGTGTGTGTTGTCCATGTCAGGTCCTCTGTGATGTGGACTGCCAGGTACTTAAAGCTGCTCACCCTGTCCACGGTAGTCCCATTAATCCTCAGTGGCGTGCGTGTCCCCTGCTGTCCTTTCCTATAATCCACGATCAGCTCCTTGGTCTTACCAATGTTCAGGAGTAGGCTATTATCCCGGCACCAGAGTGCCAGGACATCAACCTCCTCCCGGTAGGCCTTCTCGTCGTTGTTAGCGATCAGACCCACCACCACGTGTTGTCCGCAAACTTCACTATGGAGTTGGAGCTGAACCTGGCCACACAGTCATGTGTGTACAGCGAATACAGCAGGGGGCTGAGGACACAGCCCTGGGGGGGACCCGATGCTCAGGGTGATTGAGTTGAGTGATTGACCACCTAGGGCCTGTCGGTCAGAAAGTCCAGGATCCAGGCACTCTGGGTGGAGTTCAGACCCCGATCAATCAACTTGTCAGCCAGTCTGGTGGGGACTATGGTATTGAAAGCTGAACTATAGTCAATGAACAGCAATCTCACATAGCCCCCCTTCTGACTGTCAAGGTGAGAAAGGGTGTTGTGCAGTATCTGGGAGAGCGCGCTGTCAGTGGACCTGTTTGTCCTGTATGCAAACTGCAAAGGGTCCATGGTACTAGGGAGGGAGGCACAGATGTAATCCTTGACCAGCCTCTCAAAGCATTTCATGACCACAGAGGTGAGTGCCACCGGTCTGTAGTCATTTAGGCCTGCTGGGGAGGTGTTTTTTGGTACAAGGATTATAGTGGACACCTTGAAGCAGGCAGGGACCACAGACTTGGCCAGGGATAGGTTAAATATAGTGGTGAACACTGGGGCTAGCTGGTTAGCACAGGACTTAAGTATTCAAGTATTAAGTATATAAATAAGACATGTCACTCCGTGGAACTCCATACTGTAAATGTACTGTATATGTGAGGACCACAGCAGGACGGTCCTCCACTAAAGAAATTCTTTCAGGTTTTCGTCAAATAACAATCAGTTAGTAGATTTAACCGGCGTTTCCCATGTTATTATCCTTCTGCAGATGGAAATGCAGTCGTGCAGAAATAACTTTTTAAATCTAGTGCCCTTTTAATTAAAGACCATAACATAACTTTTTAATTATTATTGAGATGCCAGAGATGAGTTATTTACCAGTAATGGCTAATAACTAGTAACTCAGCATTAAAAACTAAATCTATTATAAAATGTACTAAGAGGAGAGGGCTCCAGAACACAGTGCACACTACAGTTTACCCTGCTGCTATGTACACTGGAAACACTAATTTAGTGAGTAATGGTGAGTGCATTTGTGAGTATCTGTATCCTCTAAGCAACTCTCTCCTCCTCCTCCTCCTCCTCCTTCTCAACCTTCCCCGATGGCTCTTTCTTGATTTAGGCTCTTTGTTTTTCTCTCTTTCTTCCCTCGCTCTGCTGGAGGAGCCAAATACTCTGGTGGGAAGGGCATCTGCCCGACACGCACACAGTCCCCCGCGTGCCGAATTACCACACAAACCGCACAAACACAGGCAATTCACAAGACACACGCGCACATACACAACACAAATACGGAAGCACGAAGGGGACGGACACACAAGTGTACATACACACACACAAGAATGTACAAAGACAATGAAAAACATGATAAATAAATAAAAATGCTAAGGAACAAACAAGAGATTAAAAGAACAACTAGTATGAATAAAATGTAAAAGAAATAACGCAAATCATATCGTAAATAACGTAGAATCAAAAACAGGGA